>NC_056733.1:648141039-648441039 GCF_019279795.1 Protopterus annectens | reverse complement strand
CTGGTAAATTGCATAGGCTATGGTGTGCAGGGTCCTGGGTTCAAGACCTGCAAGGGCTGTTTATTTTGCTGCTAGGTAGAACAAGGACTGGTGGATACAGAGTTGTTAAGGCAGTTTTGAGCATGTTTGTGTGGATTTGCATGACAGTAAGTGGTGTTAACGTACAGTTAAACAATTAGGTGCTTATATTGTGTAGGCTTCGCTTACTAGTGCGAAAATCTGCTTAGCATTTACATTTAAGCAATGCTGAAACCTTCTGAGCATAGCTTAGCCCTGGTAACCAGTGATCATATTCCAGTCTGATAAAATGGCAGAGTAATGACATCTTTAATAAGTGTACTTAATTCCCTGTACATAATATGCTTCTATGTGCTGCCATTACAGTAGCAAGGGGTGTGAATATACTGTATGGGACACCTGGATATACATGGGTAGTACCACAATTTTTTCTCTTTGGATTTGTTTCATACATGGGTAGTATCACAGGTTATATGCAGTCACACTTGCATATTACATTAGCTACAGTGCACTGGTTGACAGAAATAGTTTAACACATATGGTATCATTATGTTAGTACTTTTAACAGTAGATTGCAGATTGTAGTACTGGAACCATATAGCCCTGCATGCAAAGCTGGACTCTGAGTACTGAGTATCTTGCTGTAGGTGTTTGAGCTGTATGTTTATATGCATCTCCTATTGGATATTGATCTGATATGTTGACATTAACTGTAGACTACTATGTTCTTTGGACACATCATTGAGGACTGCTCTCATGTAGTAATGGCATACCTTTCAGTTTCAGATGTGTATCTTTCAAAACATTCATCCTAATGCATAACCTGTTGGCTATCTACTTTCTGTCTGTCCTCTGTACAGATGTGCAGATGTCAGGTATTGCTATGGCCATACCACTATGTAAGTGCCCACATTGTATTGTGCTGTAGGCCTGGACACTGCTGCTAGTCCCGACATATGGGACACTCCTTAATGTGGGCCTTCCCCCATTTCCTTGCCTGTGTGAGGGACATTACAGAGGTGGTGGCCTACAGATTCACATACATTGGGTGGCAATACATCACAGGACAGGACATGTGGAGACCGCCAACCAACATGGGGGACATATCCCCAGATGTGTGAACAGATTATATGTCATCAGTGCTGTTATACACATGGTGGATTGATAGATTGACAGGGTTTGTGTGGACATGCATTTAGTATGTCTGTGATAAACCTCTCCACTGGCACGCTGTCCACATGTTTGCCTGTCATGTTTTGTGTGTTCACCAGACAGTTGGTGTCCTTGGTAAATCAGTTGTGGACTCTGGGGAACGCAGTCAGTAAATACTCACATCTATTGGTATTACCAATGTCATATTCCTCATAACGGATGTTACAACAAACCCAGTGACATCTGCAACTGTCTCAATGTATGACAGCAGTATGTCCAATCTACCCCTGTGTTTGTGCCTCTGTTCCCACCTAGTGATATAGGGGTTGATGCCGGGCTTAGTGAGTGGGGAATGTTATCAAATGCTTTGGCCAGATCAATGTAGGCTGTATGCATCACCTTGCCTTCATCCACAGCTCAGGTGACTGACGGCAAGAGGCTGACCAGGTTGAATGAGCAGGTATGACCTACCCTTCACAAAGGTAAATTGTGTGGGATCCTGAGTCTGCAAATTCCCATATCCCTGTTTATTAGGTGCATGATGATGCATTCCATAGCTTCACATAACAGACTTGTCAGGCAGTTGGGGTGGTATTTCCCAGGGTCTGTAGTTACACCTCATTTGTGGAGAGGGGTGACTGTAGCAGTGCACAATTCAGTAGGGAAAAAGCCTGAGGTGAGGCTGTGCTTGAACAGGGCACACAGGTAAGGTGCCAGGTCACTCTGTAGTTCATGTAAAACACAGCCAGGGATATTCTCAGGTCCCATAGAAGCTGTATTCTTGACCTTGGACAGTGATGTTTTAACCTATGCTGCAGTAATACTGGGTGCCTGGCAGTGTACTGGTATTGTGACTGGTCCTTTGGGGAGAGTGAGGGGTAATGTTTGCACTCAAGATGCCAGCCAGTATATTGGCATTATTTGTTGGCTCAGTCTGGGAGGTACCATTGTCTAGTAGCTCAGAACAATTCTTGGTATTGATATGGAGATTCTCTACATAACTGTATGAGGTCTGGTGGTTGTCTTTACTATGTGCTCCAAGTCTGTTCTCACAGCTAACTTTGTAGTATTTGGTGAAGGATCTCAACTATTCATTGAGGCTGATAAAGGTTTATTTCCTGTCTTGGGACTTCACCTTATTCCATATCAGTTCCCTTCTTCTGTTGTACAATTTCTTTATGGCAGGGGGCCACCAGATCAGCTTCCTTTTTTGGAGGTGAGGGTCCTGGTTGTATTGGGTAAGGCGGTATCCATGCATTTTTGTATGTGTTTGTAGTGCATTGTTTGATTCAGCTGTCATGCAACTAGTCTCCATTTGCATGGCTGCCATGAGGTTAGCCACCTCTGATATTATGAGGCCATAGTTAGCTTTGGAAAGGCTTTTCATGGTGGTTACCTGTGCACTGGGGGGGGGGGGTAGGACGGCTGTGGACTTCCAAAGGTGATTACTTTCTGTTCAGATATAACAAGTGAGGTGTTGACTATTGGTGTAGAGCAACAGTCGCCCATGTTAGGAAGGTCCAGGTCGATGTGATGGGCATGTGCATCAGTAGATGAGTAGCTTTCCCACTTAATGGAGGGGTAGATGAAGTCAACCAGTATGGCAGTGTTAGGCTGGACATTAATATTCTGCAGGGTGTTTATGGACATGGAGTGTGAGTCTTGGGACATGTATGGGGACCTATAGCAGGCTACAACCTGAACCATTGTCTTACCCAATGTCAGCTACGCCTGCAGGGTCTGTAATGCATAACTTTGGTCTACCGCTCTGGAGGTGTGTGCATCCTTTATGAATATGAAAATACCACCAGGTTTGGAGCTTCAGTTCTGTAGCCAAAAGTTGTGGAATTAATTATAGGCTGGTACTGCAGGGATGCTTCCAGCTGCTTTATCCAGGTCTCTTTTACAGCATAGATGTCATTGTTCCCCATTTTAAGGAATATTTCCAGTGAGTGAGTTTCCAGATTTAGAATTCCAGGGTGCAGCAGCATGACCCTCTGATTGCATTTCTTTGTAGCTGTCATATATTTCTGTATATTTACATAACATATATTTATATATTTATATGTATGCATTAATGTTACTATATATATATATATATATATATATATATATATATATATATATTATATATATATATATGTGGATATGAATGTGGCTGTATCTCTCTCTCTCTCTCACTATTTTATATATATATATATACATATATATATATATATATATATATATATATATATATATATATACACACATATATGTATCATGTATATATTTGTCCACATATATGCATCTCCATACATATATTTGTCCACATATATGCATCTCCATACACACACACACACACACACACACACACATATATATATATATATATATATATATATATATATATATGTATATATAGACTACCTGACTGATTCTACAGACTCCTTTCCCTGCTGTTGGATGACTGTACTAACTGATATGTTTGGGATGCCATCACTATTTTGTAGGGCTCAGATGGTGCAATGGTACATTGCTTTGATCATAGTTTACAAGGCCCTGAGTCCAGGACTTGGCAGGCATTATTATTTTGTTGCAAGGCAGAACAGTTCTGTTGTGGAGGAAGGGATAAGGGCAATAATTACAAGAGGTTCCTAGTTTGGGCCCCTTCACCCCCATTTACACAACCTTTGGTCAGATTTGTTGCAGTAAGAGGTTCAGAGTGTGGATCCGATGTCCAAATGCACTACACATACACACACACACACACACACACACACACACACATATATATATATATATATATATATATATATATATATATATATAGATATATATATATAGATATGCATATATAAATACATTTTCCCTACTGCTGAATGACTGTGCTGCATGAAATGTTTGAAAAAATATCAGGCATATCTACAGCTCAGATGGCTTGGTGGTAAATAGCTGGGGCTATGTTGTGCAGGGTCATGGGTTCAAGACTTGCAAGGGTTGATTATTTTGTTGCAGAGCAGAACAAGGGCTAAAGGATACAGAGTGGTTAAGGTACTTTTAAGCAGTTGTAAGTGGGTTTGCATGGGCTTGTGCGGCGGTAAGCAATGCTAACCTCCGGTTAACTATGCCTACAGTTAGCCTTAAAAGTGCTTAATCTGTGTAGGCATTGCTTAGCACCATGTAGACAGGCTTAATCCAGCTTATTACTGCTTAAAAGAGCTTACTCCTGCTTACCCCCGTGCTAATTTGTTTAAAAGAAAAGAAAAAAGGGGTGATAGGAAAGTCATGAAAAAGGGGGCACTCAGGGTGAAAGACAATAGGGAAAGTAGCTAGGGATGTGCAGGACGGGTGTAGGGAAGGTCCATAGCTGTCCATTTCTTCTACACAACAGGTGTGCATATATACTGAATTTGGAGGTATGTTTGGACACTCAACCCCCTGGGAGAGGGGTGAGGACAACAATAATGTGTTGTGATGCCAATTAGAACAGATTATGTGTCCAGTGGATACATGTGCGAAATAGACAGTTATGTAGGAGGCAAACATTTTTTGGGAACAGATTACCCTTTTTTTTTTTTAAAGATGAGAGTGGGATGTTGGGGAAGGAATAGTAGGTATATTTGGGGAGGTAGGTTGGGTAGGAAGACAGACAAGACAGCATACAGGGGCGGTACATGACACATGTGGGGAGTAAACACCTTGGACGGGGATGGGTGTTTGGAAATCAGAAGCCCATGAGCCCCCAAATGGATACAGTGGGACTGAGGTCCCCACCCATGGGCGGTCACCACTGCACCTTCATGGCCCCAAAGGTGACTGCGCTGGGGGCTGAGCAGGAGCGGCAGGCTGACTCTCTAATTGCACCATGTGGCCCTCAAGCTGGCATAGCAGATCTCCAGACTCCTTTTGGAGCTTGCTACGCACCAATCCCTGGACCTGGCTTTGAGTGATGGTATCCTGTCCTCGCCCGCTCCCGGGGGGGTGAGCCCCATCCCCTGAGGCAGTTCCACCCAAAGGTGGTGCAGGACCAGTGGATGTGGTGGTCCCGGGGTGGGTCCCAGATGTACTGAGGCCCGGTGCCACAGCCAGATGAGGTGGGAGAGGTGGGTCCGCTGGGACCAGCCTTCCCAAACATGCTATGGTGCTGCAGTTTTAGAACATAAGTGGGTTAGTAGTAGTCAACACAATCCAGGATTAGCTATAACTGCATGCGTAGATATTCCTATTAACCCAAAACAACAGATTTGGAACAGTTGCATAGCAAACAGAACACATACAGATATGGAACCACAGTGGCCATTACAACGGCATGCAGGTTACATTGATAGCAACAGGCCACCAATGATAGTGTTTCAACATGGAACATTAATAGAAACACATTTCAATATTTGTTTAACAATAGGACATATGTCCCAACAGTAGGTTTGGTGTAAAACATACCCATTGATTTTTGTGTTTAGATTATTGTTGCAGTTATGGTGGGGGAAGAGAAAGATGTCAATTAACAACATGTATATCCTTGCAGTACTCACAACTTTAATGATCACTGCTCTAATCATTACTCTACAGGTATTATTACAATACTCTATGGCCTTGATTTGGGCAGTGGTATGTTTGTACACAGTGTATAATTCAACCATCTTATAGCTACTTTCTACTTCTCTTACCTGGAAGACCTGTGGGGGGAAGGTTTGTTAACACTACCTGACTGTTTCTACACCTATTCCCAAAATCCTAGTTAAAATTATGCATATAGGTTACTACCACTCATAGGATTTGAACCATGTCTATGTCTGCTAAAAATGCAACAATTTGTGTTTCATCAGAGTGAGCTATTAAGAAACTGCTGTCTCTTCCTTCAGTATTTTCTGTCTAAGTGTCTCTTGGTTGTACAATCTGACCTTGTAATTACAGCATTCCTATACAGACATTCCTAGATATATTTTTTATGTAGCACAGTGTGGGAAAATGTGGTTAACACAACATTACTATTCAGGTATTAGATCTTGGTGAATGCAACATTTCATGCCATATAATACCAGAGTAAACAGAACCAGTCCAGGATTTAGAACTTTATTGCCACGCAGTTACAGTTTTATTTATATGACCTATACAGGACTATTATTGTCATATTGTCTGGTTTATTCAGTACAAACCACACACATTTTTAATACTGCCAGGTGGCATTCTACTCCTTTATATTTATTTGGTATGATTACTACAAGCAGAATTGTTACTCACCAGCCTTGCGACACAGCCTTTGCAACCTACTGGCATGGGCTTCCTGATTCGCAGCCCGCTCAGCTGGAGCTGTAATGAAAATATAGAAACATTTAGGCATACCTATCCATCACATACATAGGCTGGACTTTGGTAAACAGTTATTGCTATGAATACTTACACACTGCTGGGACATCAACCTTCTGAATTGCTTCTTGGACCCACTGTTCCAAGAGCTTCCTCTTCCTCTGTTTCAAGTTGGCATAGTAGTGCCAGACCTGCTCACCAGTCCGATGGATACCAGTGGCACTGGTGAGATCATGGGTGAGACTTTCCCAGGCTTTCACTTTATATTGGGAGCCCTGGTACTTGTCCTGCAGCAGTCTCACATCATGTTTTTTACCAGGGGTCCTACCATGACCTTGGACTTCTGTATGCCCCAGTGCTGCACCTCAAAGTCCATACCCTCTCCAACACCTGCCATACTGCCTATAATGGGGAGCTACAACCAGTTATGAGCTGTATTCCCACCTGCATTGCTTAAATACAGCTGATTTCCTGCCCTTTGCCATGATTGGACTGTTTTGAATATGCTGAGCTAAGCTACTGGCAAACCTGCTTAGCTATGGTTGGCAGTGCTCAAAGGGGCAGGTTCAGCATTGTTTACCAATGGGCAAATCCACTTAGCTGGGCTACTCATTGCTTAGTATTCATATGTACACAATGCTTACACTCATTTAGCATAGCTGTGCAATGCTTAGCATTGCTTATGTTTTATTTTATTGGACAACCACCTGTATGGGATTGATTCATCATTTATTACATAATATAAATTTGTTTACCTTCTCTGACATCCCCTAATGTGCTGTAATTACATTTAATCTTGTGTGACTATACTGTATGGGGCACTTGTGTTTATATGGGGGGTTCACTACTTTATTACACTGACACCTCACATCTGAGCCTAATACACTACTCTGGTTGAGAAATATAAATTACTTCCTACATAAATATACAAATAAATTAAAATTGTAATGCTTACACATACAAAATGGAAATGGGTTTGGTGAAGCTCGGACCATGAATGACTACATGCAAGGCATATGCTCTAACCGCTACACTATTGCACGTATGGTGGATGTCTATTGCTGTTTAACTTAATGTGCCATTTCAGCTGGGCTAAGCATAGCTAAGCAACGGGCACACCTGCGCAGCTATGCTTAAACTTTATTGCATATGTGAAAAAAAAATTATTTGCTGTGTTTTTTTACTTCATACCCTTCAGAATATCCATGCTAATGTTAAAGCTATTATTCTATCAACTTTTTGGTTTTGTAGGGACAATTGTCCCTTATGGCTTTGTCCAGATTTCTTACTCTGACGGGTTGGGAGGTGTGCATTATGTACTTTATACCCTGCCAAAAATTCATGCTAATGCTAAACCGGTTATTCCATCAACTTTCTGGCTTTGTTGGGATGACTGTCCCTTATGGCTTTATCCAGATTTCTTACCCTGATGGGATGGGGGTGTTATGAGCATTCTCTCTCTATTTAAATTGCTGTACTGCAATTCTGGTGTGCAGGGGGCGTGTGTATTGCGACAGCACTGCTCTCAGACACACCTCCTGCACTCGTACACAGAACTGTGTCCGTTTTACAGCATGGCAGCACACCTTCATGAATATGCATGGCACGCTGCTGTGCTGCACAGGAATGGTCCCTTCTATGCAGGAATAAGCTATTCTTGAATGGAAGTTTACTGAATCTGGAAGATTAACTTTCAGCCACTGAAAGAAAAAAATATTTTGGTTTTATTGCTATCTTATTAGCCTTTCTCCACAGAAACATGAAAGCCAGATGCAAGCTTCTCATGTTGCACTGTGAACATTTATTTGCTAAAGGAAAACTTTTCATTATATCAGTGTTCTTTTATTTACTTGCTTCCATTTAAAACTTGTTGTCAGACCAAGCCAAGAGCCTTAATCTAGTCATTCCCCTATGCAAAAGAAAGAAAACCATATTAATTTTACTTATGTCATGCTCTATATACTTTTACAGCCTATCCCTGTCTGTAGCAACCTAATACTACAGGAAATAAAAAGAAAACCATATTAATTTTACTTATGTCATGCTCTATATACTTTTACAGCCTATCCCTGTCTGCAGCAACCTAATACTACAGGAAATAAAACACATACCACGAAGTAGATGAACCACCAGGTATAATTTAATCCTGGTACCTCAGCATTTCACCTTCAAGGGATATTTCCTTGTAAAACATCAGCATCTTAAATAGCAACACATTTAAGAAATTTCCCAATAAAACAATTATACAATTTTCTCTAAGGTGGAAATTGGGTTTTAATGAACAAAAGCCATTATAACCAAATGGTGGACAATTTACTGGGACAGATTAAAGATTATATTAGTTTACTTATGAATCCAGTAAAAGAGTACAACAGGATGTTATTTGAACTATTGGAGAAAGGAGAGAGGTTGGGCTTTCTGACCAAATCAGATGTTAAGAACCTACATATTACAGAACCCCAGGATCCTATATTCTTTGCCATTCCAAAGATACATAAACACAGAGAGAACCCCCCCCCGGGAGACCTACTGTCTCAGTGAGGGGTTCTTTTATGTATAATGTGGTTTTTTTTGGATCATGTGTTAAAACCCTACATGAACAGAGTTTCATCTCATATTGGGAATAGTCAGGACTTATGTAAATGTACTAAAAATTTGGAATGGCAAAGGGATTATTTTTGGGTTAGCCTTAATGTAAATGCCCTTGTTACTAATACTGAAACACGATGGGGGCTAGAAGCAGTGGGGAAAACACTTGGGGAAGGGCCATGTACCTCATATATCATAGAATTGTTAGAATTTTGTTTGGGTCACAATTAGTTTTTGTTTGATAAGAAAATTTGTTTGCAGAAGAGGGGGACTGCTATGGGGGCAGCATATGCCCCTTCATATGCAATCCTATACATGGGTGACTTTGAGCAAAAGTTTATGTATTCGACAGAATTTTTCAAAAAGAATATAATCATGTATAAACGGTTTATTGACAATTTAATTTTTGTTTGTAAGGGACACTTTGAGGAGTTTGTGGCATTTTTTTGAAGTACTTAATTTAAACTCCCATGGTTTAAGATTTAGTTTTCAGACGGACAATAAAACCATCAATTTTTTGGATTTGTGCCTTTTGTTGATGAGGACAAGAGAGTTCAGTATAAACCTTCTGTAAACCTACTGCGGTAAACAGCTTTTTGCATGCTTCAAGCATGCATCCACCACACTTGATCCAGGAACTACCCTATGGGGAATTTAGGTGTATTTGGGTAAATACATCTCAGGTACATTGTAAGGAGTTATTTTTGGAAGAGGTGGAACATAGATTACTGAACAGGGGTTATGATAGAGAAATTTTGGAGCTCGCTAGGAATAGGGTCTATGAAAATGTCAACAGGACTAATAGAAGTAGAAGAGTGATTAATTCAGGAAGAAAGAAGGAAAACTTTTTTTATGTTACGAAATATAGCGCTTTTTCTGACAAAGTTGTACACATAGTTAGAAAACTTTGGCCAATAATGAATTCTGATGAATTTCTGGGTAGCATTTTTCCTAGCAGAATAATTTTTTCCTATGGAAGATTTTTTAATCTGAAGGAATTATTAAATAGACCAATATTGCTTCCAGAGACCAATGTCCGACAGGGGGCTTTTCCCCGTTGAAATTGTAACCTTTGTTCTAAAATAAAAAAAAAATGTCAGGAATGGTGATTAATGGTAGAAAATATTAAACAAGGGGAAAGTTTAATTGTAAATCCTGTGGGATAGTGTACATAATGGGTTGTGGATGTGATAATATAAAATGATATATAGGGCAAACAAAAAGGAGGGTTAGGGTAAGAATTAGAGAACATCTCTTAGACATCAGAAACAACAAAAGAGAGAGTCCAGTGGCAAATAATTTTTCATCTATTCATGGGGGTAATGGCTCTTCTTTATTTTTTAGTGTTTTGGCTCAGGTTGAGACAACATGGGGAACATTCCATTCTAGACGTAACCACTTAGAAACCACATTTATTTACAACTATGGCACATTATATTCTGGTGGATTAAACGAGGAAGTGTCAATGACATTTTAAGGATCTTAGTTGAAATGTATACCTTTTTTGTTAAAAAATGTTTTGTCTTTTTTTCTGCCATTTTTCTGAGGGGTCTTTTCTAATTTTGTTTGTTAATTTCTTCATTAAATTTTGTATACCTTTATTAAAAACTGTTGAAGTGCAATGAAAGAGTACACTGTCATTTTAAATGTGGGGAGTACTGGTTTTGGGTGATTGTATTTATATTTGTCAATTAATCAATTGAGAAAATTGTATAATTGTTTTATTGGGAAATTTCTTAAATGTGTTGCTACTTAAGATGCTGGTGTTTTACAAGGAAACATCCCTTGAAGGCGAAATGCTGAGGTACAAGTATTAAATTATACCTGGTGGTTCATCTACTTTGTGGAGTGTTTTTATTTCCTATTTTTGGGGGTCTGGTTGTTGTTTTTTGGTAACCTAATACTACACCCTGTTATTTTAAACATGCTTTTATCTAGATTTTCATCTCATTTTACACTGCAATGTCTACATTTCTTAAAACAAAACAGAAATTCAGAAAGATGGAAAAAAGTGCATGCTTATTTTGGTATTCCTGTAACACACAAACAAATTAAAATGTTTTACTATATATCATACAGTATATGTCATATTTTATAAAAATACAGTTAAGAACATAAATTGTTTTGCTTACAGTTACCGCTTTCCTGCCCCTTCCCCTCTCTTTAATGTTCTTCCAAACTTTAATGACATGAAGTAGGGCATGTCTTTGGAGTCCCCTACAAGTTTAACAAAGTAAAAAAAGTCCACTATTTCCAGCTTTTCTTGCTCTATCATATTTCACATATGTGATTGATGCTTTGAAACCCCACATTTATTCATTAAATTCCAAGTTGCTGGTTTTCTTCCTGCTGATCTTCATCTCCTAGCTCCAGTGTCTGGTTCATTTCCAACATACTCCTGGTTCGTTTAGTTAACTCATATTCTTTTCTCTGTCTCTCAAACACTTTCCTTTGCAACACTGGAAAGAGATTCACTGGCATAGTCTTTCTATAAGCTTTATTATCAGAAGAATAAGAAGCAGTCTCCTTCTGTTTGATAAAACTTTTTGTTGGACGTGCTTTTTTATTTCTACCTTAGCATGTTTGCATCAAAAAATTACTTTGAGCCTCCAGGTAAAAATATTCTGAAAATATCTGGATGCAGCAGTTTGAATCTCACACCTGCCTCCTGACATTTCCTGAATGCTAAAATAAATGTACTCCTCTTCTGCCTGGTCTACAGCGAGTAATCATCTTCCGTAAACACTTTGTCTCCATCTTGTAGTACTTTGTCCTTCTTCCACAGTTTTGTTAGAATTGACTCTTTCTTCTGATAGGATCACAGCTTTACTGTTAGATGTCTTGGCTTATTTCTCATAACCAGGTTTGGAGCATACAGACAATGTGCCCTTTCAATTAACAACTCCTGCTGTGGAATATGAGTCCAGTTGCTTATTTGTGCTTTCAGAAAATTAACAGTCTGTTCCTTCCAGTTTATCTGGTACAGCAGAAAATTTCAGGTTTTCCCTATGTGCTTTGTCTTATAATTCTACAATTTTTTGAAACATCTCTTCTTGAGTAGTCTCATACTCATTTACCCTTTTCTTCATTCCACTCTCTAATTTTTGGAGTTTTATCAGCTCATCTGAATATCTGTTTAAAGCTTCTTCCATCTTTTCCAGCCTTTTGTTACTTAGTGTTTCATTTACTTCAATCAGTTCTGAGCACATTTTACTTAATTTTCCTCTAGATTACTGAAAGTAATGTCTTGTACCAAAGCTGAAGCATGAACCACTTTTTGCTGAACAGCCACAAGGATTCTTACCGGTCAGTGTCTTGTCCTTATCTGTTATGGTTGATTTTCTTTCAGGTTCTCTAAATTTCTTCTTTGCTGGCATCCAGGCAGTGCACTCATTAGCCAGTAAATGAAATTTACTCCAAAATACAAATTTACTGGTTCTCTTTTCTGAGTTTCTATTTTCACACTGGGAGAGCTGGAATTAAGCTTTTACTGTGTATGCAGCCATCTTGGAAGTCTCCAAAGAGGGTCTTGGATGGAGAGACATTTGATCACTCCACCACTGTAATTCTTGCTTTACAAATTCCAGTACTGGGATTTGAAAAGTTAGGGGTGAAGATGCTGGCTCCACATATTTTTTAAGAACTACTGAATCTTTCTCATGTGCAGTCTGGCAAGTATCAATGGGATCATAAGGCCTAGAATTCTGAGGAATTTTCTAGATGAAGTCTGAGTCAGATTCCCAATAAGGTTCTACTTTGTCTTGGGGGGTAAAAAGGCTTTTTGCATGACAGTCTCTATAAGGCACTCTAAAATACAATCCTGTGTTATCTGAGTCAGGAAGAATTTCTATATGTTTATCTGAAATCCCAGATAGTTAGGAGGGCTAAAAACCTTTGTTATGAATACCTGGCATTCTGACAAAGACTGTGCACAAATAAGCAAGTCATCAAATAAGGAAAATTGTGGATCGATTGCAACCAGCAGTGAGCCTCCACAGGAGCCACAGGAACTGGGCACTTTGTAAACATCCTTGGTCCAGTAGCTAGCCCAAAGGATAATGCAGTAAACTGATATAATGTGATCCAAAATCTTGGGAACCTCCTGAATTTGTAGAAGAGAAGAACTTGGGGACCTGAAAAATCCTAGAAACCCCTATATTAATTTACTTCTGCCATCTCATTGTCTGAGTACATCAGTAGCAGCAGGCTGAAACAAAACTTCTGAGTCTACAGGAGATCTAACACTTCTGATTCTGACTTAAGTCCTCTGAAAGGTCTGGTTGCATATCAAAACAAATCTCCTCAAAACAGTAGCTGAAACAGGAGCCCTGGAAGCAGTATCAACACAATCACACACACACACCCTTTAAGGCATGTTTAGAAACTTTAGACAAATTAGACATAATCTGATTTACATAAGGCCTACCTTCAGGGTTCAGGAAAGAAGAAAATTCTTTAAAGCTTTTAGGACACTTCAGAATGAACTTCCAGGTATAGACCAGGTAGTCCAGGATTCTGAAGGCTAAGGTGGCAGAAGAAAAATGTCTATTATCCTGCATGTCCAGTCATCTCCCCTCTTTATTCCCAGGAACTGGGTTGGATAAGGCAAGGTGCTTTTTCGCTGCTTAAGTCATAAGAGGTAATGCAGCAGGATCAGCTATAAGATGAGAATAGAAAAATGAATTTGATTGTAAAACTCTATATAGTTTATCTGCTTTTTTAGGAATTGATGGGAGAGAATCAAGAGTATTACAGGCAGCTTTTAATGCATCCTCCAAAGCAGGGAAGATAGGAGGAATGGGTGTAGAAATGGGGACTTCTTGTTCAAGTAAATTATAATATTTGCCCAACTCTGGGGGACATATGTTTGTCTGTTTCCAAGCAAATATGTCCCTTAGTCTGGAAATAGTCTCAGAAAAATAGAAAGCTTTCACTTGCACCACTTCAGGCTCACTATCCACAGGATGACAGTCTTGGGTTATAGAATCCAGAAGTGAGCTAACCCTGTCTATCAGCATCAGACTGATCAGAAAAAAATATTCCTCTTCCTTACAAAGAGGAGCAGAGGTATTAGAAAAAGGCATATAGCACCCAAAAGTGACTGGCTGACTGTAATAAACTCCTAGCTAGGGTAATAAAAATTATTTTTACAGACTGGAATCATGTCTGTATTTTCAATGTGAGTAACTTTGTTTCTTTTTTCTAGGTACATTCCTAATGGGTGAACGGCTAGAGGACAGTGAAATCATCAAAAACAAAAAAACTCTTTTCCCAGGCACTTTGATAAGACCCTCCTGAAGCATCTCCTGTACTCAAATTAGATGGTTCTCCCATGCCCAAGCAGGGCAATGGAACAGCTGCAGTTGACATGTCTGACATTTGGTCCATAGTGGCTGGCAAGGCTACACCAGAGGAGTTTGAGGAAGTAGGTTAATGGTCTGATGAACCAGCCATGGCCACTGCAAAGTCACCCATAGTCAGCTGATGCACAGCACTAGTTCACAAGAGAGGCATGGGCTCATGTTTCTATTTTTTTTATTTTTATGTATGTTAGGAAAAGGACCAGCAGGAATGGGATAAGATCCATGCTGTAGCCAGGGAGGAAGCCTGTTTGATGGTAAGATATGCCTGAAGGAATCAGTTGGAAGGTAAGTTGTCATTAGTAAGTATAAACAGCACACACAACTCTTCCAGTCTAATCAAATTGTCCCCACAACAAAGTAACACAAGCAGCGCACAATAATTCCCTGTTAAAAATAGAATTAAATCAATTAGCTGCCATGTAAAATTGCATGAAATGTAAGCAAACCAAGTATTAGCAGAATCATTCATATAAAGGTCCGTTATTTTCCCTAAAAATACTTTTCAGTTGTCTAAAAACAGTTTAAAAACAAGAAATGCACTCAAATATAGCCCTGGGATACTAAATGACCGCCAAAAGCTAGAAAGCAATCCCTACAGAGACAGTAAGAGTAATCAAGGGGAGTTTACTGACATGCACGAAAACCTGGTAGTGACATATTGATCTTTACTACAAAAAACAGTGAAAATACAAAGAAATATTCAAAATATAATTTATATGTGTAGAAGGTGTCCTTAAAAGGTGTATTATCTGTCTGATAGGAAGTGTTGGCTGAATGCGACACCAGAAAAGTCTCAGAGACGTATCTGCATGAAATGGCAAGAAAGACCTGAAGATCTTTAGCCATTCTAGCTACTTTTACACTTCCCTATAAAAGGGATTAGCCCATAGACAACCAGAGTGACTGTGTGTGTGTGTGGGGGGGGGGGGGTAGACATTTGGGAAGCTGGCCAGGTGCTGTATCCTTAGGTATAATCCCATAGGCTACTGCAGAAGTCAGAATGATGAACATTCTCCTTATCTAAAGCTGAATTAAATTTCAGACTTTACCTCATAAGAATACTTCCTGAAAACAGTACCAGAAGCAGAGGGCCTAGACATGGTATCTGCATAATCATGTGCACTTCATAAGGCATGCTTAGATACTTAGGAAATGTTGAAAACAATCAAATTGAGATAGGCACCACCTTCAGGGAGAAGAGTGGTAGCTAGGTGTCTCAAACTGTCAATACAAAAAATCATAATTTCCCACACATGGGTCTGATAATTAAGAATTCGATATACTAAAGTGAAAAAGAAAAAATTCTCTTACCAAATCTCTCAGAAATCTTCCCCTCCTTGACCACTGGGGAAGGCTGGATGATACTGGGAGCCTATATCCTGCCCGTGTAGATGCTGATATCACTAAAGGGTCACATGTAAGATGAGAAAACAAGGGATTGTTAGTATGAGAAACTTTGTAAAGCATATCTGCTTTTTTGGAGACTGACGGTTGTGAATCATGGGTGTTACAGGTATTATATACATCCTTTAGGGCTGGCACTACAGGAGGAATAGGAGTATAATGAGGCATATCCACTTGTAACATATATTTCCTCAGTTCACGGTGGGGGGGGGGGGGGGGGCATGCATTTGTTCTCATTAAAAAAAACTCATTCAGCGTGACAATAATCTGATAAAAAGAAAATTCCTCCAGAGGAGGTTTTGGAAACCAGGTTTCCTCAGCATCAGAGTTCTGGCTTGAGAAAATGCTGGAGATAAAGTCCTGGCTCTGCCTATATTAGAACCATCTGACATATATACACATAAATATTTCAAGCAGGGCAATAATGCCCTTCTAGCCTGCTTATATATCAAAACAGCTGTTCACATAATAACTGTCCAGGCTGTTCTTAAAAATATCTAAACTAGTGCTTGCTTTAATGTAATTTGGTGGTCTATTCCATGCATCAGCTACTCTCTCAGAGAACCAATTAGTACACTCTTCATTTCTATAGAATCTTCTCCATAGATTGTCTGATGATTCTCTACTACTTTTTGATAATCCCAAACATTCCCAGATGTAGCTGTCTCTAAACGCCCTATATACCTGAATAAGGTCTCCTCTAAACTACCTGTATGAGACACTGTACAAGTTCAGATATTTCAGTCTTTCATAATAAAAATAAGTTATGTACTCACCATAACGTTCTAGCTGAGTAGTTCTACTTCATTTGTCTTCAACCTGTGGGTACCGGATCCGTATTGGATCCAAGCCGGCAATTTCACTAGCATCTGCTCCAAGCTCCAAGCTCCTCCCCTTACCCATAATACACCTCCACTACCTTCCAACCCCCAGATCGAGTTTGTTGCCACTTATACTGAGTACCCGACCTGAAAAAATACCTTACGTACCTAAAACTTCAGCCAAACAGGCTGTCCATACGGTAAGGCCAGGGGGAAGGAGGGACTGTTGAAGACAAATGAAGTAGAACCACTCAGATGGAACGTTATGGTGAGTACATAACTTCTTTATCTGAAGTAGTTCACTTCATTTGATCTTCAACCTGTGGGACAGAGTCCCCAGCTACTAAACTCCTGGGTGGCCCACATGGAAGGATATTCCGGAGCACCGCAGAACCAAAGGATGCTCTCCTTCTAGAAATCAGATCCAAGTTATAGTGAGAAATAAAGGTATGAGATGAGGACCAAGTAGATGCAAAACAAATATCATCCAATGAAACTCTCGACCAAAAAGCCGCAGAAGTAGCGAGTGACCTAGTCGAATGAGCTTTCACCTGACCCAGAGGAGACAAACCTTTATGCTTATAGACCTGAAGGATGCACAAGGACAGCGATAGTGACCTTAGAGATAGGATTACCCAAAAAGGGTTTAGAGAAGGACACAGACAATTGATCAGATTTACGAAAGGTTCTAGTCCTGTGTAAATAGAATCATAACTGTCTATGAACATCCAACAAGTGGAGTCTGTATTCCATTTTGTTAGCAAAATTTGGAAAGAAAACAGGTTAGTTAATGGTCTGATTTATGTTAACTTGTGATGCTACCTTGGGAAGAAAGGAAGGATTGGTACGAAGGGAAACCTTGTCCTTATGAAAAACCATGTATGGAACTTTAATAGACAAGGCTTGCAGTTCCGAAACCCTTTTAGCAGAGGTGATAGACACCAGAAATGCTGTTTTCAAAGACAAAAACTTAAGATCTGTGGTTGTTGCAGGTTCAAATGACAGATCGACCAAAGCTTGAAGAACCATAGTAAGGTCCCATGGGGAAATAGGATCTTTGATAGGAGGGCGTAATAGGAAAGTACCTTTAATAAAAGCTTTACACAGTCTGGAAGAGGCTAGAGAAGCAGAATTCTTGCACATGTGAAAATGAGAGATGGCAGCTAGTTGAACTTTGATAGTAGAAGAGCTTTCTCCTTGTTGAAAAATATTTGCTAAAAAATTGAGAATAGCTGAAACAGGAACCATGAAAGGGTCTAAACTACCAAAGCCAAAGGGGAAGCCCAAAAGGAAAAACGTTTCCATTTGCTACGGCAAACCTTCCTGGTGGAAGACTTATGAGCTGCCACCAGAATAGACCTGACTGAAGAGGATAATCCAGGAGTCCTAGCAATTAGGGGAACTGAAGCAGCCACGCCATGAGCTTCAAACTATCCAGGCTCAGATGAGGAACCCTCGAGGGGTGTGAAATATGATCCTGAATGGGATCCAAGATCCAAGGTGGAGCCAGAAGATGAGCCCAAAGGAAGGGAAAGCATGCCTGCTGAGGCCAAAACAGGGCAATGAGGATCACTTTGCTCCCCAGTCGACAAGCTTTCTGTAGAAACCTCGGAATAAGAGGTACTGGAGGGTAAGCATACAGAAGACTGGGAGGCCAAGCGTGGACTAGATCGTCTCTGGGGGACTCCCCCGGCTGGGGGTTCAGAGCAAAGAACTCGCTGCACTTCACATGGAAGGAGATGCGAAGAGATCGCAGCAAGGCTGACCCCACTCCAGAAAGATCTGCTCCGTTACTGAAGGATTCAGAGACCACTCCTAAGGCATCAGTATAGTCTGACTTAACCTGTCTGCTAGGATGTTGGACCATCCCGGAATGTGCGTTGCTATCAGAAAGCGACCGGTGGGGATCTCCCATTCCCAAACTCTCATAGCCTCGCGACAAAGGGGGTAAGATCTGGTCCCTTCCTGTCTGTTGACATACCAGACCACTGACATGTTGTCTGACTGAATTGCAATGGTTCCAAGAGGAAGAAAGGCATGAAGGGCCTGCAACGCCAAAAGGACCACCCTCATCTCCAGAATGTTTATATGAAAACTGGTCTCGATAGGGTACCACAGACCTTGGACTGTCCTGCCTGAACAATGCCTCCCCCACCCAAGTTGGGAGTCATCCATGGTCACTGTGGCTTGGAGAGGGGCTGGAACAAAAGGTTGTCCCTCCAGAATTTCCGGAGAATACATCTACCAAAAAAGGGATGACCTGCAGACTCGACTGAGGTGTATTGGATGCGACAACAGAAGATCCAACAGGGACCATTGCACCGCTAGAGTCCACTGTAGTAGTCGCATGTGTAACCGGATGCATGGAAGAAGCATTATGGTCGCTGCCATAGAACCTAGGGCCCTCAAAACCGATTCTGCTAAGGGAAGGTGAGAACGGTAGATGAGGGAAACATGCATCCTTAGGTTTCAAACTCTCTCCATGGTCAGGAAGATTTTGGACTGTGGTGTGTCTATCCGTGCCCTTATGTAGTCTATCACCTGGACAGGATTCAGAAGAGATTTGGATGCGCTGATTGTAATCCCTAAGTGGAGTGGAAGCTTTAGGAAATAATCCCTGGTTTGGCAAAGTAGACGCTTGGTGGGAGAAGTGAGGAGCCACTCGTCCTGATATGGGTAGACCTGAATCCCCTGAAGCCTCAGGTGAGCCGCTACTACTGCCATCACTTTGGTGAATATCCTGGGGGGTGTGGTGAGACCAAAGGGTAGGGTTTGAAATTGCTAATGATTGACTCCTAGACAGAAGTGGAGGAACCTCCTGGAACTTCTGTGCATCTTTATGTGATAGTATGCATCCTGGAGGTTTGACGAGCACATCCAGTCGCTCTCTTGCAGGTACGGCATGACGGACTGTAAGATGACCATCCAGAACTTTTCTTTGGCAACTGACAGGTTCAAGGTAGATAGGTCCGGAATGGGCCTTAAGTCCCCCGTTTTCTTTGGCACCAAAAAGAACCTGGAGTAGATCTGGACTGATCTGGGGGGATGGGTTTGATGGCTCGTTTCTCTAGCAGTTTGAAAATTTCCAGTGCTGCTGCCACCCTTTGCATGGGTGGTACATGTGGGAGGTGTTTGAGAGGTTTGGGAGGAACCACAAATGGGATTGAGTATCCTATGGATATAATCTGAAGCACCCATAGGTCTGATATTACGGACTCCCATGCCTCCAGGTGCAATGACAATTGACCCCCGACTGCCTCCAGAGTAGAGCAGTCGGGCAACCCCTCAAGGTTGCTGAGCGGCCCTGTCTGAGAATGGTTCTCGTGACCCAAAATTCCTCAGACCCCCTCTGCCTCTGAGCCGGCATCTATCCTGTCCCCTCTGCCTCTAGGGAAAGAAGAGCCCCGAGTGTCCCAGGAATATTGAGACTTCCAGAACCACATCTTCATTTGCCCTCGCTGATTCCGGGAAAAGGATGTTTCAGGGTTCGAGAAGTGGATTCTGATGGCAGACAGTGTCTTCCCATCTTTCTCACTCTGGACCAAAGTGTCTCTGATAGTCTTACCAAAAATGGTAGAACCGTCATAAGGGGCGTTGGCAAAAGATGCCTTGAAAGGTTCCAAGAACTGACATAATCTGAGCCAGGTGTTACACCTCATGGTCACGCCGGACCCAGCTGCCCTAGCCACTCCTTCAGTAGTATGTGAAAGGAGTTGCATGGATGTGTTGGAAACAGCTTTTAAAGTGGCCATCCTCACGGAGAACGTGTCTCTGTACTCCTGCGACATGGACTTAGGGGGAGACTCAGCCAATTCCTTTACCAGGTTGAGCTGTAGTCTAGTAACATGGGCCAGGTAGTTCAGCTCCCTGATGGAAAAGGTCGCTAACGCATAAACCCACTTCCCTAAGCGGTCCATCATCCTAGACTCTCAGTCAGGGGGATGAACCGAGGAACTCTCCTGGGCTAGTTCCTTTCTGGTGGCTGCTGCTACCACCATAGCATTTGCAGGGGGACCCTTTGTTCCACACTGGTCTGTCAGAGGGAGGGCTCAAAATTTTGTCTGGTCGTTTCGGGATTGGTTCTATGGTGTCCAGCTCCTTCCAGGGCCATGAGGTGACCAGGCCCACCAGGGGATCTGCGGGAGGGGACACCTACAAAGTATATGGGCCCATGCTGCAAGCCTGCAGGAACATGAATTCATCAGATGAAGGTTTAGGGGCAGACCAACCTCCTCGCTGGCATAGGATTTCCATGATGTCTGATCTGGGGGAACCTTCCCAGTCTTCCAAATCCGTGTCCTCAGTGAGGGACTTAGGGGAGTCCGAGTGCCTCCTCTTACACGTATAATTGTGAGGCACATCTCCAGGGGGGCTCTCCGGGGAGAACTCGCAAGCCACTTGTTCCTCAGGGGGAGCCGCCTGGGGCTCCTCGAGCATGGGCTGCCCCTCACGTAAAATGATGGGATTCATAGACAAAGCCGAGAAAGTCAGGACGGAGTCCGAGGAAATAGTCAAGGGTCTCGATCCAGTGGAAAAAACCCTATCTACCATGTCGAATGCCAAGGGAGAATGTGCCTCTTGGGCAACCAATAAGGAAACTGCTCTCCCCGGATCCGACGCAAGAATTGGAGCCAGGCCTGAAGTGGACAGAGCTCTGGGAGGGGACTTGGCCCGACAATGCCAGAGCTGATGGAAAGAGTTCCACTTCCTCAGATCTGACATCCAGGCTCTGGCTCCGAGAGCCAATCTGATCTAAACTGGTCAGATCCAACACGCTCCAGGCAGCTGCCAGCACCGAGGAGAGAGGTACCATCTGCACCGACCCCCTGACTAAGGCCATCCTCAGATCCATGTACTCTGAACCCGGTGGGCAGATCGAAGAAGGAGAAAGTGGCGTGAAGAAAGGAAGTGAGCTACCCCCTCCAGAGGGAGAGGGGGCTGACTCCCATCTGGGTTTGTGTACGAATGAACCCCCTCATCATTTTATCCATGTCAACTTCGGAAAGGCTTCGGGTGGACCGCGATGAGGCCACGGACTCCGACCTGGCGGGTCGAGGAACAAAGGCCCTAGATAGTGGTCATGGCTCCTCCAGCTCTGGGGAAAATCTGGGAGATCGGAGCCGAGGGGCGTCACGGAGCCTAGACTGACTATTGGTGAGAGTTCCTGATGTTGAAAGGTATGGGGACCTCTTGCGCTCTTCAGACCGGTGCTTTCTCTCCTTCTCTCTGCCTTTTCTGCACTCCGCTTCTGCACGCTTAGAAGTGGGAGGGTGAGTCCCAGCCTGGGACGGAGGAGAAGGAAGGACAAGAGAGGAAGGAGAAGCAACCACTGTGACCAAAGCAGTAGAGGAGGCAGCTGTTTCCGTAGCAGGTAGAAGGCCTTTCAAGGTCAACTTGGCCCGTCTATCCTTGATGGCATGTGGGTTGAAACCCACGCAAATAGCACAATCAGTGCTTAAATGGGCTACACCCAAACGCATAACGCAAAGAGTGTGGCCATCAGCGGGTGACCAATTTGTGGTCACACTCAGTGCACCTCTCGAAGACCGGCTTGGGATCAGCCATATCTCACACAAAAAATACTAATAAAGTCTAACACACAATATGAATGGAAAAAGATAAACTATTTCCTACACAGACCAACTCACCACACTCTCAGAAGGCACACACAACGCTGAGGGGGGAGAAGACAACAACACACTAACTAACCAACTGCCTAAAACTACACAAAAACCCTAAAACATGACACACCAGTGAGGGGAGGAAGAGAGGGAACCTACACTAACAAGCTACACTCAAAAAACTTTCGAAAACAACTAAAATATCAAAATTACCTAACTCACAGACTCGGAGCTCAGGATCACGATACCTATGGCAAGCCACAGCAAATGAGATCTCGGGGTTGAAAGGTAGTAGAGGTGTGTTATGGGTAAGGGGAGGAGCTTGGAGCTCGGAGCAGATGCTAGTGAAATTGCTGGCTCGGATCTGATACGGATCCGGTACCCACAGGTTGAAGATCAAGTGAAGTAAACTACTTCAGATCTTACATTTTCATACCCACGGATGCCCTTGGTATATTTCCGCTGTAGTCTTTCCAGTATACTCATGCTTGTTTTTTTCACAAAGTTTCCATTTTGTTACTCCATACTCATCTAATATAACTAACAAACAATGAATGCATTATTTCTGATTTTCTAGACTTTATAAATCTTTTTATACAACCTGTAGCTCTGTAACTATCATTAACCAGTCGGTTGATATGATTAGGAAAAAAGCTGGATCTGCCCATATATCCAGGTCTTTAAACAAATCTACAGTTTCAATCACTGGGTGCTGTATTAAGTATTCACCTTTCAATTTATGTCTCCCAAATCACGTAAGCTCAGCTTTTGATCTATTTATCAGCATATTATTCTCCTGTGTCCAAATGGTCAATTTAGTCAAGTTCTTTTGCAGACATACCCAGTCTGTAACACGTGACCAGTTTATCCATTTTCAAGTCATCTGCATACAGACAATAGAACACTTCAGATCATACCTCTCAACCGTACCGAATAACTCGGTTTTTACTGAGTTTTGGGGTCAAAGAATGTGGTGCTACGATTCCAGAGTGGCACCCCTTCATTTATGATTTTTCCCAGCTTTTATTCTTTAAATCTTTCTTTTCCGCATTTTGTGCTGACATCTTCATGTGTGCGATGACATCAGCTCCATCAGTCTGTCGGAATTGAGCTCAAGGGCTCATGTGCACATTTCCAGCTGGCTACTTTGAATGGATCTACAAGCGGGAAGGACTTGACTCTAGCATCTGTGCAAGAGGGAAGGACTTATCTTCTGGATTGCTTCAGGAAAGGACTTGCATTGTGTTAATATCTGGAATTGGATACTACTACTGCAGAGTGGAGCGGGAAGGACTGGGCTGCTTCTGGGCTTCTTCTGGATACTATTACTACTGCAGTGTGCAAGCGGAGCAAGAAGGACTGGGCTGCTTCAGGTAGGATTGTGTGTGTGTGTGTGTGTGTGTGTGTGTGTGTGTGTGTGTGTGTGTGTGTGTGTGTGTGTGTGTGCAGGGCACTGCCTTGAGAAGATTACATTGGTCGTTTTAGTGGGTTGGATGTTTTATGTGAAGAGTGAGTGTGTGCACATTTTGAATATATTGTGGGCTGGAGCAACACATTTTTTCTGTTTAAAAAAAATCGAGAAAAAGGTACTGGTACAAGGGCTCATTAATATCCGTTTCTGCGAATGTGGTGTAGTTGGACTTGGAATTCCGGACTCGAAGAATACTGCATTCTGCCTGCCCTCAAGGTTAGTGCTGCCGTGGTAAGTCCTCTGGTGGGTGGCCAGCACAGCAGGCAGGCAGCAACAAATCTACTTGCTTGCTTTCTTTTTCTAAGTTGGGCTGCCTTGACTTAAATTAAAGTAAAAAAAAAAAAAGTTGGACTTGTCTTCTCATCCTCTGCTCGCTGATCAGGATCGCTCTACTTGCTTGCTTTCTTCTTCTAAATTGGGCTGCCTTGCCTTAAATTAAAGTAAAAAAAAAAAAAGTCGGCCTTGTCTTCTCATCCTCTGCTCGCTGATCAGGATCGCTGGAATGGAGTGCTGTTGTTTTATTCCTGATAATACTACTGCCATCCGTAGTCACCTAGAAATAATTCAAAAAGTTGCTGAGTAATCCCATTCCAAAAAAGTTGACAGTTCCTAATAGGCATGGCTATCCAAGTTTTCTCTGGATGGGGAGGAGGGATCCTAAAGGTTTTCATGCTTATAGCTATTACAATAATACTGTTAAGCCTACTTCTCTTTATGCTTAAAGCATGAAGTTTGAAATTATTAGTCATGAAAAAAATGACACCTTGAACTTGACTGAACACTACCTTTAACCACTATTACTAAAGATCATAGTATAGTAGATGACGAAAATATATGATAATCTGTATAAGGGGGAAATGCAAATAAATACACAGTACTGAATGTTTTACTGATAATTTACAGTATTCAGATTGCATTTTTGTTCTGGCAAAACATACACGTTTTCATTGCAAATACTATATTTTTGTAACTGTATAAAGATTGTGCATGTGAGGGACAGAAAGAAAGAGCATGTGAAAATTTTCTAATAGCAATTAAAAGTCTCTGTTCATCTGAAAAATTGTAGTAATTGTCTAGCTGCAAACAATCAGTATGATATGGGTGATCACAAACAATAGTGCAGAGGGTAGGGTCCTCCCTGTGAAAAATGAATCAGATGTGAATTTTGAATTATTTATTCACAGGCAAACAAAATGTCACAAGTTAAACACGTTCATCCTTAACAAAAAAAGGACTTTATCAGAACTAATTAAAACTGTGACATCAAATCATTTAAATTGCATTTCTACAAATACGAATCTACATTTAAAGAGAGAGAAACAAAATAATCAACACATACACTTCTTAAAAAATGAGTAACATTTTCAAAATCCAATAAACATTTCATCAGGTGAAAACACTGTATTATTACAAAATAAATCTATCCATTCATCCTCAAATCCCTTTTCCCATTTTTGCACATGGGGTCGAGGTGTCACTTCAAAAGTGACAAGATATATATATATACATTTTTGTAAATCATCCACTGGAAAACCTTTAGGAAAGTTGCCTGGTGGACAACTTTCCCCAGATTCTTTCATAGTTTAGCTGCCTATAATTTTAAAACTGAATTCACTGGAATACATTCATTTAAACCTATTGGGGTATTAGCACTCAATTTCAGTTGCTACAGCATCTCCTTGTACTCTAACTGGTCTCCTATAGGCCACCCCACAGATTAGAGGCTACAAATTGTAGGATACCAAAAAGACTTAACAAAATTCTCACATCCTACAATGTGTTTGTAAAGGGCATTAGTAATACTGTTTCTTTTAATATCATAGCCATGTTCATAGACACATTTTCTTAAAGTTCTTTCAGTTTTATCTACAAAGAAAACAAGAGCATGTGTAACATCTTGCTAAATAAATCAAATCCCCTTACTTTCACAGTGCCCCCTTTGTAGTTTAAGAACAGGCTAAAAACCCTTATCCAACTTCACTTGTTCCCAAACTATAATGTAAGGGCAATCATTACAATGTCCACATTTGTGAGTACCCTTAGTGGTTCCCACTCTCCTTGTCATTCCAGATTTTCTTTTCTCCAATAAAGCTTTCAAGTTATTAGGAGTTTTATAAACAAACCTGGGATGTTTACCCACACTTTTATATACTGAACTGTTGACCCTAAAAATACTCCAGTTGTTCTTAATAATGTCTTTCATGTATTTAGAACCGTCATACTGCAAGGCAAAAGATGTTATGTAGTTCTATCTCGCTGTAATTCTTGCTGGATGGGTTCAGAGCCGATTCTCGGCTCCAACTCGGCCAATACTAAAGCTCGAGAGCTTTTACTGGCTCGAGGCTAACCCCTATCCCATGGTGCCTCACGGCAATTCCCCAGATCTCGTTTGCCATGAAAGCTTCGATGTTGTCTCCTTACTGGCTCGTTGGCTAAGTAGAAGATTTTTGATAAATTTTATTATTTCTCGTCCTTTTTTCTTCACTTTCTACCTTTAATAGTTGTTATTACCTGTGTGATTGTTGTTGAGTGCTTGATCCCCTATTCCAGTTTTTAGGATTGTATGGCCTGTTTTAGTTGGAGGGCTGTAGTTGCCCGTTTAAATTAGAGGTCCTTTCCTCCTTGAGTGCTAGTTTTTTTTTTTTAAAGAAGAAGAAAAAAAAAATTTTTTCTCCTCTTCATAACTTTGCTGTTAGTTATAGTTAGTGTTGTTGCTATTGAAAATTATTGTTAGCCTTGTTTTCTTGTCAGCATGTCTAAAGAGAAAGACAGAGAACATAAGGAACACCGACCTCCGGGGTTCAAGAAATGTGACAAGTGTTCACAAAAAGTGTCATTGACTGACAAGTCGCACTAGCTGTGTGTACTGTCTGGGAGAGGCTCACTTACAAGAACCCTGTACCTTTTGCCATGCCTTCAGTACTAGGGTTCTTAATGAGAGAAAACATAAATTAATAGACAGGGGTCTTATGACTAGTTCCTTCCAGGAACAGCTGAAACTTGGTCAGACAGCTCCCAAAACTGTGAAGAGAAAATCTTTGGTTCCAGTGTCGCAGCCGTCTAAAGTCTAAAGCGACAGAGCCAAGGAGTTCTGGCTCCGATTCTGCTTCTTCTGTCTTAGTGCCTTTGGTTTCTTCGGTGCCGAGGCAACCTTCAGTATCGAGACACTCATCAGTTATCAACCCTGTTTCACCGACATTGAGGTCTCCTCTTTTAGAGATGAGGAGATCTCCTTCTGTCTCCAGCCATTTCTCCAGGATACTTTCAGAAGAGGACATTGAGCTGGTGGTGAAGAGGCTGCTCTGTGATCTGGCTCCTGCCAAAAAGTTAGCTCTTCCGGACCCAAAGGCTTCGGAGCCGTCCCATTTACAGACTACTGCTCTTCCTCTGACTGCTTCGCTCTCGAAGCCAAACACTTCTGGTTCTTCTGTGTTGGATCCTTCAGTTCTGAGAATTCTTCCTGCTTCCTCAGAACCGATAACTCTGTCCTCAGTGGCTCAGTCTGGAGCCGAGGGATCTGGGAGCCGACGCTCTCGAGTCGACTCCGAAAGGGATAGTCACCATGGCTTTTCTTCAGATCTGACCCTCCCTCTCAGTGACTCGATTCGACTGAGCTCAGTTCCCACGTCTGCTTCGGAACCTGTCCTTCCTGCTCGGAGCCGACCTTCCATCTCCTCGGAACAGAGGTAGCCTTCAGAGCAGGTTGGAAAGGCCTTCGAAGCAATAGAGAAAGCTTTGTCTTGTGCCAAAGCCCTGCCTTTGGACCTGATGTCCCACCAGCAGCCGGCAGCAACCTCTTCTCCCCAGCCACACCCTCAGCGTAGGGAACCAGAGTCTCAAGCAGCCCCCATTGGAGGTGTCCCCTCTTCTAAGGCCTCCCCAGATTATCCCACTAGAGATCTTCTTTGGAAGAGACTTTGTAAGAGGAAGCACACTGACTCACCTGAGTCTGTCATGTCAGACACTGATTTGGATACGTCAGACACTGATTTGGATAAGTCAGAAGAGTCCCCTAGATCCTCCTCTGAGGACATCGCCTTTTCTGACATCCTTGAAATCCTAAGACAGAGGGGCAACTGGAAGACCTCTAACCATCCCGAGGATGAATCAGTGTACCTTGAGGCCTTTGGTTCCCAACCTTCCATCTCCTGGGTGACATCACCTTATGACCAGCTGTTGGGGGTCATATCCCGGAAATTCTGGACCTCCACGGACACAGTGGAGACTGTCTTGAGGAGGCAAAACAAATTTATGACTGCTCCAGAAGATAAGTCCTTCCTGGCATCTATTTTTCATGAAGGAGCTGCAGCTGCTACTATCAGAGTTCAGTTAGCTGCCATCTGTAAATATAATTTTGGCTACATGAGAAATCCAATCATGTCCCATTCTTTATGCAAAACCTTTTTGAAAGGAGTCCACCTTATAAGACCTCCAAACAGACAACCACCAGAGCCCTGGGATCTAAACCTAGTTCTTACATCTTTAATTTCTCCACCCTTTGAACCCTCTTCTTCATCGGATCTGAAATTCTTGTCTTGGAAGACATTATTCTTAGTAGCTATAACATCTGCTAGGAGAGTTTCTGAATTGCAAGCCCTCACCATTCAACTTCCTTACATTGTTTTCCATAAGGATAGTGTCTCACTTAGAACTAATCCTTCCTTTCTTCCTAAGGTATGTTCAGAGCATAATCTCAACACAACTATCAAACTACCAGTTTTCTTCCCAAATCATACTAATAAATCAGAATACAGAGGATTGCCTGTTTCTAAGGTCATCTTGTCTAAATGGCTTTCAGACTGCATTTCCTTTGCTTACAAGGCTGCTGGTAAACAATTACCAGCCAAAGTAAAAAGCCATTCAACCAGAGCAGTATCTACTTCTTATGCCTTTAGATCTAAACTCCCAATTGATACCATTTGTGCAGCAGCTACTTGGGCAAGACCTTGTACCTTTGTCACTCATTACAAATTGGATTTGGCATCCAGGGACAGGTTATCCTTTGGGTCCATTGTGCTGAAGAGTCTCTTTGCTTGAGCCACCCGTGATAAAGGTGCTAGGGACACTGTCCCATCCAGCAAGAATTATGGTGAGATAGGACTACATAACATAAAGAAGTTATGTACTTACCATAACATTCCATGTTTGTAGTCCATCTCGCCTACATTCTTGCGTCCCACCCTCATTCCCCCTTCCTGTTTCCTGGAGGAATTGGTGGACTATCAATTATGCTGTCTGACCTGGTTGTAGTTGTCCAGCCACCTGGCATGGATAGTAATACAGAGTATTCTGTTTGTATGGGCATAGTTATTGATAGTTGCTGACTATTATGTACCTATTTACTTTCTTGCAAACAAGATCTGGGGAATTGCCGTAAGGCACCATGGGATAGGGGCTAGCCTCGAGCCAGTAAAAGCTCTCGAGCTTTAGTGTCTGCCAAGTTGGAGATGAGAATCGGCTCTGAACCCATCCAGCAAGAATGTAGGCGAGATGGACTACAAACATGGAATGTTATGGTAAGTACATAACTTCTTTTTTTCTCAAAATACCTTTCTCCTTCTAAATTTTCTGGAGGGATACCAAGGTAGTCACTGGTTTAACCCACCCCCTAACAAGAGCTTGAACCTAGTTTGTCTTGCCTTTGTTATTTCCTCACTGATTTATTTTCCCAATTTTCTGGGGTATCCCCTATCAAAAAACATCTGATCCAATTTCAATATAAATATAATTGTGAGAAACCATCCTTACCAGCCTTTAACCAGTCCCTTTTTGAAGGAAATATGATGGAAACTTTTAAAGTGGAGGTACCTATTACTAAAAGTGGGTTTCATATAAATGTTGGATGAAAAAACACTGTTCGTTTTAGCAATTATTGTGTCAAGATAATTCATCTCACTCATACCAAACTTGTACAAAAACCTAAGGAAATTAGTAGGATTCTCCAAAACCTCCATAAATTCTGGAATAATCTCTTGTGGCCCAGTCCATAAAATGATTATGTTATCCAAAAAATATAAATATAACCCACAGTGCTGAAAAAAATGGGAAGAAAACAAATGCTTCCTTTCCCAACTTAACAGTCTAAATTGGCAAAAACAGGAGCGCATACCCAAAGTTTACAAAAGCTGATGAACATTTGTGATATCCTAAGAGACAGGAAAAGTAATAAAATGCTCAGGGATATTAAACAATATAATGACAAAAAGGCATATTCTATCAGTTAAAAAAAAATAACAACAGGGGCTCTAGCAGTCTGGCTCTTGTAAATTTTGATCAAAATGGAGGTGGGTGTGGACTTATGGTAGAATGGATTCAACAACAATAACAATGAAGTGGAGAGTAGGGATTGTTGTATCCACCCTGAGATCCCTTCAGAACTTCCACTGCTACACAGATCAGAAAGATAAGCCAATAAACCAACAGAGCAGAAGGGGAAAAATTATCAGGGGTGGAAGAGAAAGAAGAATAGGAGAGGATGGGGTATGGGAAAGACATGGAACAATTAACACTTGACCACCCCACAATAAATGGCTGTTTGCACACTGCCCCAATGGGATTATGATTACACATAGGGCTTCTATATTTCTTTACCGAGATTTACTACTTGAGTTGATACTGCGTGATTAATTACTTATGTTCTTTTTTTAATAAATATTTTTATTAAAATGTACAAGTAAATAAAATATAACATTACAATATGTATAGAAATTAAATAATTAAACAACAAAGAAGAAACAGTGCAAAAAAACTATTTACAAAGGTGCCTACTATACAATAAAGTAATTATGAAGTAATCTTTCATTTCTAAATATCCAGTGAGTGTTTATTTAGCAGTTGTTTGAGTTTCATCCATGAATTATATGAAGTGGTAGTTCTAGTTGTTCTTTCCTTGATCATCAGTAATTCTAGATGAGAGATTTTGGTTGCAATGTTAGAAAATGATTCTAATGATGGAGATGATTCATTTTTCCAATTCTTGGTGATTATTTTCCTTGCAACTGATAAAACATTCCAAAGAAGAAAGTGATTTATTTTTTTAACACATGAAGGAATTGGGGTATTAAATGAGATTAATGACTTACTTAAGAGTAAATTTATCACTGAATAGAGCCTGTAAAAAAGTTAATATCATTCCAAAATGATTTAATTACATTACATTATATTTATAGAGCATATGTTGCCAATCAGTTTTAATGTTCAACTTACATCTCCAGCATCCAACATTTTTCTTACACGTTAATTAATTTTTATGTGGAGTGATGAATGCTTTATTCATAAATTTCCAAGAAAATAATTTCCATTTTAAAGATGAAGCGGTTTGTTTAGAGGGTGATAGTATAATTTCCTTTTCATCCTCATTTGGATAGTAATTATTTACGTATTTAAAATAACCCCAATAATTTTCTTTGTAATAGCCTGCATTATTTTTAATCATCTTATACATTTTAGACAGAAGCCCTCTTTCTGTAATATTCTGATGCATCAAAATGATTAGAAGATCAATGAAATTAGGAACTGCTATTTTATTGATGTTTGCATTAGATTTACTCCCTTTTGTATTGGGTATCTACAATTCTGAACATTCAACCACATTTAATTATTTAAAATTTTGAAAATAATATCTAGAGAATGTAATTCTTCTTTATCCATCAACTGAAACCAATATGTTAGATTTTTCTCTTTAAATGTAAACATTGTAGCTACATTAAATGCACATATATTGTTTTGAGTATATGCTACAGGAAATTTAAAAATAGCCATGCTTAATATTCTGGGTTTTTGTAGACAAAATGTCTAAAGTTAATCAATATCGTAGAGATATAAGATGGGGTAATTAGTTGGCTTTGATTTTCCAAAATATAATCTTTTAATAACCAAAGAAACTTGTTATTAGTTATCATATGATGATGTGCATATATTTGATGATTAGATTTTAAACAAATACTCTCTTGTATGTCTTTGCATTTAGCATTATAATTATTATTTGTCCAAAGAGTAATTGTCTTTATAATTCTAGATAAGGAATACAATTTTAAATCAGGTAATCCTATCCCCCCCAGAAGCCCAGTTTGTTAAATGATGATTAACAGCCACTCTAGGTTTGTTGTGATACCAAAGAAATCTAAAAATTAAGGAATTAAATTTTTTTAAATATTGTTTGGGGAGAGGAAGACTTAATGACTGTATTATAGATGATATTTTTGGTAATGCTTCTACATATTAGTTACAGCACATCATAAAACCTGATAAGGATGGAGGTATGTCCATATTCAATTCTACTGACTATGCCAGTGCAATATTTAAGATACGTCATGATGAAGATGCATAGTCCAAAGTTTCTAGGAATGAAGTAAACATCACAATTGAGAGTCTGATTTAAAATTGGATGATAATTTACTTCAGGGCAAACTCTCAAAATCTTCATCTTAGTTTTTAAACAAAATGAATCCTCTGATCCCAACTATGTTTGGGATTCAAAAAATTCATAAAAATGTTCCTGAAAACCCTTTTAGGCCCACTGTAGCTGCCCAGGGCTCAAAGACATATCCCTGGTCTGTTTACATTGATAGGATACTAAAACCATTAGGTGTACAATCCCCCATATATTGAGAGATTATTGGGATTTCCTTGGAAGAATTGACAATAAGTTATGGCAAAAAAATACTGGGTTACCTATTTACTTGTATCCCCAAGGAACAGGGTATAGATTTATTTTATGAAGCTCTTCTTACTTTCAGTTTCCTTTCTAGTAATGAGATAAGTCTAATTATTGAATTTATGTGCATTCTTGAAAACATTTTCATATTTTATGAAGGGGAACTGTATTGTCAGGAAAAAGGAGTTGCTATGGGTGCAGTATCCACACCTGTTTCTTGCAAATTTAGTAATGTTGGCTTGGGAAATCATTTGCTTTCTTCACACTTTTTCCAATAATGTGGTCTATAGTTACATTTTTTTGGATGACAGCTACATTTTATGGTCTGGACCACAGGGAATTATTCCTGAATTTATGGAGTTTTTGGAGAACACTACTAATTTTGTTAGGTTTACATATAAGTTTGATAAGAGTGACATGAATTATCTTGGCACATTCGTTATTAAGATGAACAGTGTTTTTTTCATCCAACATTTACAGGAAACCCACTTTTAGTAATGGGTACCTCCAGTTTAAAAGTTTTTATTCGATTTCCTTCAAAGAGGGACTGGTTAAAGGCCAATTTATAAGAATGGCAAGGATGGTTTCTCATAATTTATATTATTTATATTAAAAAGAAAGAAAATTTTGAAACAGATGCATTTTGATAGGAATACCCCAGAACATTAGTGAAGGAAATCAGTGAGGAAGTAACAAAGCAAGGCAAACTAGGTGCAAGCCCCTGTTAGGGGTGGGGTTAACCAATGACAACCCTGGGATCCCTCAAGAAAATTTAGGAGGAGAAAGGAATTTTGAAAAGGCTTTAGTCTTGCAGTATAACAATGGCTCTAAATACATGAAAGACATTATTAAGAACAACTGGAGTATTTTTAGGGTCAGCAGTCCAGTGTATAAAATTGTGGGTAGACATGCCAGGTTTGTTTATAAAACTGCAAATAACTTGAAAGCTTTATTGGAAAAAAGAAAACCTGGGTACAACAAGGAGAGTGGGAACCACTAACGGTATTCACAAATGTGAAGATTGTAATCAATGGCCTTACATTATGGTGGGGGAATAAGTGAAGTTAAATAAGGGTTTTTACCCCATTCTTAAACTACAGAGGGGGACTGTGGAAGTAAGGGTGTTTGGGTTATTTAGCAAAATATTACACATGCTCTTATTTTTATGTAGGTAAAACTAAAAGAACTTTACATGAGTACAATATCTATAATACTAGTGCCATTTACAAACACAGTGTATAATGTGGGAATTTCATTATTTTTTTTCTGGCAGCCCGTAATCTGAGGTGTCACCTGTGGGAGGCCAGGTTAGAGTACAAGGAACTGCTGTGGAAACTCAGACTGAATGCTACTAACCCCTCTGGGTTTGAATGAATGTAATTCAATTAATTCAGTTTTAAGATTACAGGCAGCTAAACTATGATATAATTTGGGGAAAGTCATCCTCAAGGTGACTTTTCTAATGGCATTCCAATGGATGATTTACAAAAATGTATAGACCAAATAATGTACATTTTTGAAGGTATATACATATATATATGGATCTACTTCATATGATTGAAATTTCATTTGACAGAGACCATAATACTGAAATTTCAATACTGAAGCCTTACAATGCTAAATACTAAATTGTAAACCATAGTCATGCACACTTACAACACCAGTGACTAACTCTTTCCATAACTTAAAAACTACTTAACAGAAACTGGATGATATAAAACCAAACTAGGTGGTGGGCTTTGCCCCCATACCCCACAAAGTAGGGGGGTGTGCCCCCCACACAGCCCCCTAACTATATATACTAACTCCAGGATCACACTACAGTGGGGGAAAGGGCATATACATTTTACTTACCTTACAGTAGTCTACACGCTGCCACTACTATGTTGAAATTTAGCATTGTAAGGTTTCAGTATTATGAGTTCCAGTCAAGTGAGTTTTCAGTATTTTGAAATTTCAGTATTATGGTCTCAGTAAAATTCAGTCAAATGAATTTTCAATTATATGAAGTAGATCTATATATATATATATATATATATATATATATATATATATATATATATATATATATATATATATAAATATTTTGTAGTAACACAGTGTTTTTACTTCATGAAATTTTTATTGGATTTTGAAAATGGTACTAATTTATTTTTTTTCAACACTTGTTGATTATTTTGCTTATGTCTCTTTAAATGTACATCGGTATTTGTGGGAACACTATTTAAATGGTTTAATGTCACAGTTTTAATTAGTTCTAAAGAAGTCCGTTTTTGTGAAGGACTAAAGTGCTTAACTTGTGGCATTTTGTTTGCCTGTGAGTAAATAGTTTAAAATTCACAGCTGACTCAGTTTTTGTTGGGAGGACCGACTCTTTCCACCTTTGTTTGTGGTTATTCTGTTGCTTGCTGCATTAGTGCATTTTTGGATGTTACTATGATTTGGGTGATTCTTTACAACATTAAATGAGGGAATGTGAAGGGTGAGAAGTACATAGAAGGAAAAATGCTAGTGTGTCCCTTTCATGTCTAATTTTCAGTGCATCCTACAATATATGCCTGTTATCTTGCTTCCTGCATAATATTAGCAAGAGCTGACAGGGCTAGAAAAGTACAAAATTTGTTCTGAGTAGAAAATTCTATCTTGGAATTTGAAACTTGTGTCTAATATGGAATGTCATAAATAAGCAGTCACAAGATTTTATCTAGCAAAATTAATGCTGTAGTGTTGATTTCTAATAGTCTCGCACCTGTTTTATAATTGCTACAATAATGATGCTTTTAATGAATAAAAAGGTATAAAATATTATTATTCTTGTATTTCACAGAGACAGGATTATGATTGCCTAGTCTCCCACGTACGTGTTTCTTTGCAATAAAGGAGATTGTTAGCCTCTGCTGAACTGTCTTGTGTGAAAGTTATTTGGTACATTAACAAATCCTAAGTGAAAGACCTACTCTGGTAGATTTTTTCTTTGAATCTACAAAAGAAGCTGCTGTTAAAAAAGGGCTAATTAGTAGGACATATAAAATACTGCACAATAACTATAGGAATCAATCAGAGGAGGTTAGAAAAGATTGAGAAGAAAGACTGGATAAGCAATTTACAAAGAAAAAATAGAAGGGCATATGTATGACTCTCAAATATGTAACAAATCTAGAAGATTTAGGATCTTTGTTTGGAAGTGTTTGTATATGTATTTTTATACCCCAAGCAGATTCCAAAGAATTTTTCTTCAGGTAGATGCCAAATGTTGGAGGTGTGATGGGAAAGAAAGCCGTAACTGGGAACATATGTTTTGAGAGTTTCATGGGTTGGCAGACTTTATAATGTCCTGCAGAGTACTCTGCCAGAGACACTGGGTGAGCAAATGGGTGTAAATATGGAAATTATTTTTTAGCTGAGATACAAGATCTAACTTGCCTACACATAGTAAGGCCTTCTTAAGTTTAATTCTGGTGGATGCCAAAAAGCAATTACTAGAAAATGTAAATCAAAGTCTAAACCGACTGTATTTGAAGTAATGAATATTATAAGAGTGACAAAATAACTGGAAATGGGATTTTTTCAGAAAAGTGTAGGAACAAATTATACAAACAAAATGGAAATTGTGTGAACAATATATGAAGAATAATGTTTTGTATGAAGAGTGAGGTTTAAGGGAAGGCAGGAATTGATCAATTTATATAATCTTGCATTGACAATAATTGTATAAAATAATATAGGTGATTTATAATGCCTGTAACTGAACAGATTAACATAGTTTGTTATTTATTTCTTATACAATTGTATGTCTGTCTACATTTAAGAGAAAAGATTTTCAATTTGGATAAGTAAAATTTCCTAATGGCAGATTTCTCACCTCCTTCAATACGAGTACCTGCTGCACATTCTGAAGAAATGTTCCATAGAAGCAATCAAAAATGTTTTCATCCAAAGAGATCTATTTAGATTATGGATATTTGAATGAGTCAGACATTCCTTGCCCTGGGTGAAGAAGTTCACTCTTTGAGGAAGTTTCTTGTAGTGGCCCTTGGGTAGTTGCGTAAGAAGAGAAAAACAGTGTTCCTTTGCTTTGAAGAGCTTTGGGAAAGGAGGGGAATGGGGAGACCAAGGGAACATCTGTCCAGGGAATTGAAAAATATGACTTCCACGCCTCAAAGTGTCCAGGAGTAGAATTGTTTCAGTTATATGTTGAGATTAGAGGCAGACAGATCTATTAAAGGGATTGCCTACTGATGGACTATTTGCAGAAAGATCTCCCAGTGCATCCACTCATGTGGAACTGTCCTGGACATGCTTAGGGAGTCTGACAATGCATTTTGCTCTGACAGAATTTAGGTTGCTGAAATAATAAGTTGTGATAAATTGCTAAGTCCCAGCCAATCGCAGCCAGTCTGCAAAGGAGATAAGACCTTCCTCTGCCATGTTTCCATACTACAATACAGTGGTATTGTCTGCTATCAATAAAATAGAGCCTGGAGACCAATAGCTGATTCTGAGCATTGGGGTCATTTATAAAAGCCATATCTGATTCAAGTCAATGTGTTTGTGCTTGTGTTGTGGTTCCCAAACTCCCCATCACCCTAAGCAAAGTCTGGAGAATCTGTGGCCACTGACTAACAGGGGCTAGGAAAAAAAGAAGGGTGGTACTTTATAAAGTTGAGAATTGGAAAGACCAAAAGTAAAAGTGTTGAGCCCAAACTGACTCGAGGAAGCCCTGGATCTTTCTTAAGTGAAATCTGGCAAGATAAATCATCAGGATGGAAGAGGCCATGAAACCTACAGCTCACAGAAATGTTCTTGCAGGGGACATTTTCTATTGAAATGATTGAGGAAGTACTGATGATACATTTGCATCTTTTCTTGGGAAGGCAGGCAGTCATCAGATATGTATTTAAAACACACACCAGGACAACAAGTCTGTGAGTCAGAATCATTGATGACTTTTTCAGGTTCAGGATGAATCCCATGTGTGGAAAAGATTCACTGTAAACTCTGAAGCTGTTAAACCTTCCTGACTATTTGAGTCTGAAATCAGGCAATCATCCAGATAAGGAAACATGTGTATACTTTGAAGTCTGCAGTAGGCTAGTACTGAAACAATGTATCTGGTAAAGGCTCATGGAGTGGTAGATAGTCCAAAGAACAAATAATTAAATAAATAATGGGAACTTACAACCTTAGGTCTTGTAACCTCTGTTATTGCCTATTCTGAGGACGAACTCCAGAACATTGCTTATTTATGTGATTTCCTCACTATATATGCAATACCGCCCTGAAAGAAGTTCTCTGGTCTTGATTCTTTATATTGATTGGATCGTAAGATTTGTTGTTAAATAACTAATGTGAAATACACACACACACACACACACACACACACATACACACACACACACACACACACACACACACACACACACACACACACACACACACACACAGCCGATGTGGGGGCCTTTGCCTCTACTCACTACTTTTTACTTTTCCACAATTCTTGAGCAATGAAGAATTGAGAGGTGTGAGTATAAAGGCAAAACAAAAAGGGGGAGTGGCAAATATGTCAATCACAGCAATAAACTATTTGTGGAATTTATGTAATTTAATCCAACAAAAACTGTTTGAACTATGGAAAAGAAATATTGAAGCAGACACATCCAAAAGCAAACACTCAACAAATACACTAAAAAACTGTTTTTATCCCCAGGTATCCCATACCCTCTGCTACTTAAATACAACTCTGCATGAGATAGCACTATAGAGGGCATAGCTCTCATCCTGTGAGTCAAAGAAATCTGAATAGACTAAAAATAATGGAGGAAAGGCCCCAAAACAGGAACCTTTTTAATTTTACAAAAACACATTAAGTAATGTTTAGCTGATGCCGCAGTACTGAAAGTCATCCAGGACTGAAATATGGGTTCTTAACTTGGCAGTGTTTTTCAAGCCTAATTGCAAGCAAATGCCAGTGTGACTGAAATGTCGGCATTGGGCTCTTTGAAGACTTCTTTTTCCGACAGCGTTAGTCTTGCCAAAGGCCTTGCAGTGTAACTCAACCTATTACATCCAGAATTAGGGGCAGGTGAGGGATAGTTTGAGAAAAGGGCATCAAAGTCAACCAGGACTGAAACAGGGGTTCTTAACTTGGCAATGTATTTCAACCCTAATTGCGAGAAAAAGTGTTGTCTGCATCCACTTTTTGGTAAAGCACAAAGAAACACAGTTGTAATCATTTCACAAAGACATACTTCGCACAGTTTTTACATTTAGTCAGGTTGTTCTGTCATAGGATTTGGAGTAATTACTCCGAAGTGCATTGTTTTGCTGTGTACTATTAGTCACAGTCGGGTCCACCATCTTTAAAATGAAAACGGTCACTGAAGGATGTCCAGCTGGAAGAGGTGGCCGGGGCTTACTAGTGCTCCTGGGTGATCACCCAATGGTATTAATACTAGGAAAGAGACCACAGCTGTGTGTCTTGTGAGTCACACAGAAATTAGAATGGGTCAATTACGGAGTTACACAGAGGATAGAACAGGTCAATTTAGGTGAATTATCTGTGAACTGACAGGGTGGAGCTAGAAATTAAACCTTCTATTTAGGAGGTAAAATAAAACATTTCAAAGCTTTACTGGAAAAGCTCACCCAGACTTTGCCACAATTTGCTGTGAGAGAAAGGTTAGTTTTCTTTTGCTTTCTTGTATTTTGTTTTACTTTATTACTTCTTCTATTTTGTATATGGTGATTTGTTTTCTTTGCACTGTGTTTTACTTGTATTCTGCTTTTAATTGCATATTAAAAATAGGAAAGAGACCACAGCTGTGTCTCTTGCGAGTCCCACACAATTTTTCCCTCCCTCCCACCTTCTTACTTTTGTATCCTTAAACACAACTGTCTTTTAAGTTCCCTGCCCCATATGTTAATTTGACCACATATCCCCTTTTCACTGGCTGTTGTCAGTAAGCAAAAAATTATCATTTTGTGAAATCAATCCCCTTCAACTATTTAAATTTATTGGCCATCCCACTGTATTTCATGGAATCAGAATACAACATTGCCCACTCTCTTTCAATCTATCTTGCTCAGTGGCTCTCCACTTAGACAGCTAAAGCTTAACTTGTTCCTTTTTTCATATCTAACTGTTTAGTGCACACTGCAGTGCTTAGGATACTAACCCATGTTTTTCATCTTACCTTTAAACATCTATTGCAAGTCCACCAGTTATTGGAGAGCCCACATTCTGCTTCTCAATAATCATCTTAGGATTAATGCTTTTGTTTTCTCATGGTGAGAGAAAGAACATGGGGACACTATTTCCTGAAGACTACTGATCACCAGAAAGCCTAATAACTGCTTCATATGTGACAGCTTGGAATTTGTGCTTATATTCTACTCCTGGTGAGAGGAGCAGAGTGCATTTATTCTTGACTGCTTCTGGCTAGGCAGTGAATGTTTGTGCTTCGTGTTCCTGATTGGTTTGGTTGCTGTTCAAGGCATCTACCATGAAAAGGTTATAACAAGCCTACAGACCATTGCATCATCTGGGACAAGACTGTGGATCACCAAACAGGCTGTGGCCTGCTTCTTATCTTGGGAGTGGTGCTAATGTTTTGGTTCTGGTGAGAGAAGAAGCAAAGGAGTATTGTATCCCAGCAGAGTGAAGCTGTTGTGAGACCAGCACTATTAATAGCTAGGTAGTAGCCATTCACGCGCCTCCCCTCTTTTCATCATTCTTGACAAGTTAATTCTTTGTTTTCAGTAAGTACTGCTTGATTTATTTCTAACTTCAGAATATCTGCCTAAAGACTTCATCTTTAAATTTTCAGGGTCTATGTATTAGTTTCCCTTCAGGTGTTTGGTAGTGTCCTGTACAGACACAGACACCTTGAGTGACATTTTTCCTGTAAAAGTACAACTGAAATTTTACCAATACCTAGTTGCCCACAGGACTAGTTTGCAGTTGCAAGCACTGTCCCCACAGTTTCAAATTGGATACTCCTGACATTGCTTTATAGGTTCATAGGCTGGTACTAGGCTATCGGCCCTAGGGCATATACAAGCCTAGCCATAACAATTCCCTGGCTATTTATAGGTTCTCACTCCAACTGTATAATCAATAAGAAAGGGTTTGTTGCCACGGATATTAACTTTCCCAGTATATCTGTTACCAGCTTGGTGGATATGGGCATCCTGAGGCAATGCAAAAATTGCCTCATGTTTACTGACAACCAGTTAATTCTCAAAAAAACCTGATATGGTATGTGAGAGATATATTTACACAATGTCACTGGAGGCAAAGCTGTCACATAAAAGTACTCTTAATGTCAATAAGGTTGTCAGTAGTGCATATACTGCACCCATCACACACAACTGAAAAGCAGACATATAAACCCACATATGCTGAGGCACTTAAATGTAACCTTCCTAAACCCTAAAGACCTCCTAGACAAAGTACACATAAGAAATATCCTCAGCAGCCCAAATGCACCCTTTCAAAACAACACCCACATCAACACAGAGCCACATCTCATGACATTTCTACTTCTAAGCCCATAAGGCAAGCCACCACACAATCCAACATTCTGATCACTGGAGACTCCATCATGAGACAAACTGATGTCCCTCTCACTAGGCTGAGTAAGGAAAAAAGTCATGGTCAGTTGCTTATCAGGGGCTAGAATCTGCCACATTATGCACACACTCAGGTCACTGGACCACACTTACCAATATGGCTTAGTCATAGTCCATGTGGGAATAATTGACCTGAGAAATTCACCCCGGGATCACGTCAGTCGCCCTGCTAGACAGGGGTCCAGGGAAGTAAATACTGTGGGAAGAAATAGCCAGGGAATTGTTATGGCTAGGCTTATATAGGCCCTAGGGCTGATAGCCTAGTACCAACGTATGAACCTATGAACACACCTCTCTAGACTATATGAAGAGAGAGACATCATGGAGCTCTTGGAATATGTGTCTCAGGCTGGTATGAGCCTAGCACTGAGCAGCATTTTATCTTCTCCAGGGATGATGCCACAATGCGAACAAAAGATCATTGACTTTAATAATTGGCTTAGTTTCTGGTGTCATTCTAAGGGAGTGAAATATTTGTCAGAATGGAAGGAAACAGTCAAGAGATCATGGGCTGCTTTGCCAGGTAAGGTCTGCACCTCTCTCCTCTAGGTTTTTGAATATTAGCTAAAACGTTGTCTTCCCCCATAGTGCCTTTTTTAGGCAATGCCAAACTGAAAGTACTTCCGACATAGCAAATCAAAACCAAGAAAATCTAAAGGTATTACTGCTCAATGCTAGAAGTCTAAACAAAAAACTCTACTCCCTAGAAGTTCTTCTTAGCCTAGAGAATGCTGACATCTGTGCAGTCACTGTGACATGGCTTAAAGCCCCAGAGAGCATACTGACAGTGAAAGTTATAATGCCCTCCACGCATTTAGACCAGCTACTACACAGACAGGGACTAAAGGTGGAGGTCTCTCAATTTACATAAAAAATAAATATACCTCAAGGCTGGTAAAACAGGACAATGCACTTGAACTGCTCCATGTTCAAATCACCATACGTAAAATCCAGTACCACTTCCTTGCAAGCTACAGGGCCCCCTCTATGACCCAGGAAACCCATATCATCTATTTAAACTTATTGGAAACACTTGCCATCCAACCCAATACCATATTCATGGGCAACTTTAATTACCGCACTATTAACCTGGAATCCTATATGACACTAAACTCGCAGGCACAGAGATTCATGGATTTTGTAAACACAAACTCCCTGGACCAGATCATCAATACACCAACCAGGGGTGCAACCATACTGGATCTGGTCCTTGCTAATATGGGAGAGTGCTACACACACCCCTACTGTAATGTCTTCCCCAGAAAGATCAGACCATAAAATGGTCTCCTTTGAAGTAAAAAAAAAACTAGGCACCCAGCTAACCCTGGAATATTCAGGAACTACTCTAAGGCTGACTTCCTCCTATTAAGTGACAACCTGGCAAAATTTCAAGCCTCCTTAAACCCTGAGAACACCGCTGCTTATGCACAAGCATGTTAATAGCTGCATAGAGGTGGTGGAATCACAAAATCAATAGGTTGTATAACAGAAGGAAGAAAATCATGGCAAAAATTAGGAAGTACAGCACCCATCAGGATAAAAGCACTCTCATCAAACTAAAACAACTCAGAGGACAAATAAAGTTTACCAAAGCCAAATTTGAGGCAAGTTTGGCCTTCCAGGTCAAGGACTACCACAAGGCATTCTTTAGCTATGTCCACTGCTTCAAAGGCAATGCACAGTTGTGTGCAGAGCTCATTGTAAATGGAGCCGCCTATACTGAGCCAGAAGATATAGCAAACCCACGAGCCAGTAAATTCATCTCCAACTTTACCCCTCTGTCCTCCTCAACCTTCCCTCAGGAAATACTATCAAATATAACTCACCCTGCTATCAATAAGAAATAGGTTTTTAATGTTCTCTCTAAGGCCAAGAACACCTTATACCCAGGATGCCTTCTAAATAGCATGAAACATGACCTATCAGGCCCTCTGGAGTTGCTATTTTACTGTAGCCTCCAAACAGGCTTTGTGACTCATGAATGGAGAACAGCAACAGTCATCCCTCTGCACAACGGTGGGCCATCTACACACCCTGGAAACTAAAGACCCATACTTCTCACTAGTCTTATATGCAAAGCCATGGAAAGAATTATCATGGAAATTATCAAAAGTGATATAGTAAACCTCCAGACACTGGACCCAGCCCAGTTTTATTTTGTTAAGGGCAGGTCATGCCTACTCAACCTGGTGGACTCCTTTGAGAAGGACACCAAAGCAATGGATGAGGGCAAAATGGTTCACACTGCCTACCTTGACCTGGCCAAGGCATTTGACACAATACCCCACTTGGGCATTGTTGACAAACTCAAGAAGTTAGGTACAAACTTATATGCCACCCGGTGGATAGCCAACTGGTTTACAGACAGGACCCAGGAAGCCAGAATTGGGGAGTCCATCTCTACAAAGAGGCCAGTCACAAGTGGAGTCCCTCAGGCATCAGTCCTTGGACAGCTCCTTTTTGGCATTTGCCGTGGTGGTGCAGCGGTAGCGTTGTTGCCTCACAGCAAGAGGTTCTCCCATTTGATTCTCAGCTGGAGCGCAGGGAGTGCCTTCTGTGTGGAGTCTGCATGTCCTCCCCACGGTTGGGTGGCGTTTGAAAGACATGCGTAAATGGGCATGCCTTTGTTGAAGGGTGGATGTCGAGCTGGCACCTCAGCGTTCATGAAAATCTACTGCCAATCATTAGCTGACCGGAGTTCCACTGTGGCGACCCCTAACCGGGAAAAGCCGAAAGACAAACAACAACAACTTCTCTGAAGTCTAGCCCAATGTCAATGGTCTCTGGCTGACTAAATTTGCAGATGATTGCAAGTTAAGAGCTGTCATTGAATCCCACATTGACATGGATGTTCTCCAGGTAGGCTGACACAGACAACCAACTGGTGTTAGAGCCATGGACTAAAACTAAATGCCAAGAAATGCATAATAGAATCCTTCAGGAAGTCATCCACCCCTGGTAACTATCATATTGACAACACACCCCTTAGAGATGACCCAGTAGTCAGGGACTTAGGGACACATATAGACAGTAATCTAGCCTTTAACCATCACGTGTCTACAGTAGTGAGGAAATCACTCTATGTTGTACAACGTACGACATAGGTATAGCGTCTAGGTCAAAGGAAGTCATTGTTCCATTGTATTTGGCATTCATCAGACCTATCATTGAGTACAATGCCCCCCCTTTGGTATGTACTTAACCACGCATATCCACAGAGGTTTCTCACTAAAAGAATACAGGGTGTAAGTAATATGTCCTGTGCAGACCTCCTCAAGGCCCTATTCCTGTATTCTGTCTCCTACTGGCATTTTTATTTATTTATTTATTTGCCATTTGTTAACCGGGTTGGTCTGGCTTGGCAGATGCCTTTTTTCAGCAGGGACCTGAGGAGAAAAGTAATTAAGCATACAATTATGTGGGGATACATACAGCAAAAATAGATTCATTTTATACAATGTCTGAAGAGAAAGAAAAACTGAACATAGATATAAACTGTTATGTGTCATACAATCATAGATTCATCATAATCGTTATTTGAATGGGAAATTGCTAACCTAAGGATAAGAGTAGTGAGGCATACAGTGCCAGAATGGAAGGTCCTGGCACAAGGGAAAAGAAAATGGAGGGGTAGAGAATGTAAGAGGAGGGAGATCTATGCCTGTCATACAGGGCATTGTCAGATCCCACTCTGATGGACCTCCTGTATATCCACAAAACAAACAGCACCAGAACTACCCATTCTAAAGACTTAAACCATAACTGTGATATAAATACGCCCTGCTGGAGAGACAGGTATGTATCCCAGACATTACCCCGTCTCTGGAACAGGCTCCCCCATCCATGTGAAGCAGAGTTTCTCCCTAATCCAATTCAAGTGTAACTTGGACAATTGGATGGGGAACAGGACATTTATCCCTGGTTTGGAACTTAAGTCTCTAATGGACACATGAAAGCTATAAATGGTTCATCCCCCAAGCCCCTGCTTACACTTATCAAGGGTAATATAACTTGCCAGAAATTTGGGATGCATGGCTAGGTTTAAAAAGACCCTTGTGGTTGTTAGCCTAGTAAACACTTATGAACCTATTAACCTATTAGTTAGCTCAATGTCATATTCTAAGTACTTCCTATTACATTGATCATTAGCTTTGAGACGCATTGTACATCTGGGAGTGCTTGCCATAGCTATTCAGCAGCTGTATAAAACTGTTTTTGAACCCCCAGGGAATATGTTTTGTTGTAAAAAGATATCTTACATTTCAAATTTTAAAAAATGGAATTTATTTTATTACATTAATTATTTTGTTAAATGGCTTTTTATATTTTAATGCATTTTTATTCATTCATTTATTTATTTTTCCTTAAGCCTGCCATTTCAGGTTTTTTTTTTTTTTTACAGCAGTGAAAATGCATGCTGTCCAGAAACAAACACTGCCTTAGCTGTCATGTGTTTGTGTATGGAGGGACGGGAGGTCAGTCTAAAATTTGGCATACACTTCCTAAAATTGTATTTATGCCCTACTGAATGATATACTGGTATAGGAATCATAAAACTAACCTGAGTTCACAAAGAGAATTAAAACTGGATACTAGAGAATTTTCACAGATAGAAAAGCTTGCTATATTCACTACACAACTTCACACTCTGAAAATTAAAGAAACAATTTAATGGGATAATCTGTGAATAAATCTGGACAATGAAGCCTGACACTGTGTCTAACAGATAAATATATTGGCAATGAACTCAACCTACTATACAATATGTGCGCATGGGTATGATCTCATGAGTATGATCTCAGAAACAGTTCTTTCTGGGATACTATCCAGGAAGATAAAATTATACAATTAGTGAAAACATTAAACACAAATAAATAAGACACAAATAGCACTTTCTCCATATTAAAAATAACAGAACCATACTAGAATGAAATATATGTTTACCTTAAAAAGTTCTCCTTCTCGACCACCATCCAGTAAAGCATAAAATGGGATCAGATCTGTTCCTCCAAGGGCAGCAGCAGCTTCCAAAGCCCTGCAGAAGAAAGTACCACCATTAGGTTTCTTTAAACCATAACACACAGACAGAAGACATCCTTTGTGTTTGAGATATGTTTCAAAATATAGGGTTTCACAACAAAGATTTCAAAAGTCAGCACACCACAAGTTCATAAGTGAACATGCATCATTTGTCAGGAAACGGAGTAAGCAAGCAGGGAGCAAACTCAGTGTACCGCTGCTGCTTCCTCTTATTAAATGCTGGTGGTGGTGGTGGAGGGGGAGATAACTCGTCTGATTTTTATTCTTGCATTTCACAGTGAAGAGGATAGTTCCACAACACTGTAATGTAGGGGAGTAAAACTGTTCACATACTTACCACACATTTTAACAATCTCTCCTATGATACAGATATAACCAGCTAGTTCTTTATAGATTTAATGTATTACAAAGTGAAGACTGGCTTGGTTGGGCCTTTCTTCTATCTAGTTTTTTTTTTTTTTTTTTTTACCAATCCAGGAGGCTTTTTGAAATCCATGATATCATCACCATGGAATCTTCTGTATTATGCTATGATAGGAATTTAGTTCCCTAGCTCCAGGGAATTTGTATCTGCTACATTCTCAGTCTCTCACATTATTTAATATATTGCTCAACTTTAAAATGAGGAAACAGTAATTACTTCTAGAAAAAAAAGTTATGTACTTACCATAACGTTCCATGTTTGTAGTCCATCTCGCCTATATTCTTGCTGGATGGGTTCAGAGACGATATTCGGCTCCGACTCGGCCTATACTAAAGCTCGAGAGCTTTTTACTGGCTCGAGGCTAGCCCCTATCCCATGGTGCCTCATGGCAATTCCTCAGATCTAGTTTGCAAGAAAGTAATAAATACCTATCAGGTAATAATAATGAGAAAGAAGCCGTAAAAATACAGCAAGGAATTAGAAACATAATCCATTCCAGGTGGACAATAAATAGCAAAGTCAGGTAGCCCCAAAAAGAGGTCCACTAGGTCCCCCAGAAATGGGAAGGGGGGGTGGAGGGAGGGATGCAAGAATATAGGCGAGATGGACTACAAACATGGAACGTTACGGTAAGTACATAACTTCTTCATGTTATGTAGTCCTATCTTGCCGTAATTCCTGCTGGATAGGACAGTGTCCCTAGCACCTTTATCCTGGGTGGCTCAAGCGAAGAGACTCTTCAGCACAGTGGACCCAAAGGATGACATGTCCCGGGAGGCCAAATCCAATTTGTAATGAGCAACAAACGTATGTGGTCTTGCCCAAGTAGCTGCTGTACAAATAGTGTCAATTGGGAGCCTAGATCTAAAGACGCATGAAGAAGCTACTAGTAGAGTGATCTTTAGCTTTTAACGGTAATTGTCTACCAGCTTGTTGATAAGCAAAGGATATGCAATCCAAAAGCCATTTTGAAAGAGTAATTTTTGAAACAGGTAAGCCTTTCCTTTTGTCAGAAAAGGAAACAAAAAGTTGATCAGATTTCCTGAATTCTTTGCTCCTGTGTATATAGAATCTGAGTATCCTGTGGACATCTAGCTGGTGAAGTCTATACTCTGATTTATTAGAGTGGTTTGGAAAAAACACATGTAGCTCAATGGTAGTATTCAGGTTGTGTTCTGAGCATACCTTAGGGAGAAAGGAAGGGTATGTCCTAAGAGAGACTCTATCCTTGTGAAAGATAATGTAAGGTGGTTGAAGAGTTAGGGGTTGAAGTTCTGAGACTCTCCTAGCCGATGTTATAGCTACCAAGAACAGGGTTTTCCATGATAACAAGACTGACAACAACGATGGTTCAAAGGGTGCAGACATCAAAGATGAGAGGACTAAATTTAAGTCCCAGGGTTCTAAAGGTTGTTTTATTGGGGGCCTAAGAAGAAGAACTTTTAAGAAGGTTTTACAGAGGGAGTGTTGCATGATTGGATTTTCCATGAAACCAAAATGAAATTGGAAATGGCAGCTAATTGAACTCTAACTGTAGCGGCTGCCACTCCTTCATGAAAAATTGCTGTTAGAAAGGATAAAATGGATTATAAAGGAGCTGTATATGGATCTAAGCCCTGGTTTATAGCCCAAAAGGAAAACCTTTTCCATTTGCTAGAATATAGTTTCTGAATGGAAGGTTTATGGGATGAAATTAGAATGTGTTTGACTGTTAGGGATAAGGGAATGCACCTGGCTATACGTGGAATTGGAGCAGCCATGCTGTCAATTTGAGGGTGTGGATGGAGGGGTAGGACTGTCCCGACTGATGAATCAGCAGATCTGGAGATGGATTCAGAATTCATGGTTCCTCCAAAAGGTAGGGCCACAAGAAAGGAAACCAAACTTGTCAAGGTCAATAAGGAGCAATGAGGATCAAGGAACTCCTCAACTCTCTTGCTTTCTGTATTACTTTGGGTATGAGTGGAATGGGAGAAAAGGCATAGAGAAGTCCCGGGGGCCAATCGTGAACTAGAGCATCCCTGGGTGACATCCAGGGATGGGAAGTGAGGGCAAAGTAGCTGCTGCGTTTGGTGTTCAGGTGAGTGGCAAATAGGTCGCAGCAAGGCTGGCCCCATTTGTAAAAGATCTCTTTCGCAACCATTGGATTCAGGGACCACTCGTGAGGCATCAGAATTGCTCTACTGAGTTTATCCACTATTACGTTGAATTTCTCCAGGATATGTGTTGCTATCAGGAAGCATTGAGTATCCATCACTCATTTCCAAACTCTTAAGGCCTCTCTGCAAAGCGGGTAAGACTTGGTTCCCCCTTGTTTGTTTATGTACCACACAACAGACATGTTGTCTGACTGAATCACAATCATTCCAGTGGGAAGGGAGCTGTGAAGTGCTAGCAATGCATATAGCACCGCTCTCATCTCCAGAACATTGATGTGTAAGTGGTTCACATGGTTTTACCAAGTACCTTGGACTGTCTTTACCAGATAATGCTCCCCACACCCTATCTGGGAGCGTCCGTGGTCAAAACTGCTTTCTCTTGGGGAGGAACAAGTGGACGACCTATGACAAGTTGTTTCATGTGTAACCACCATGTCAGATCACTTTTGCATATGTTTGTTATTAATATCTGGTGAGATATTGGAAGGTCTTGCATCGACCATTGTGAAAACAGCATCCATTGGAGAATCCTCATATGTAGACGAGCAAGAGAAACTAATAAGATGGCAGAAGCCATAGTCCCTAGGACTTGAAGGATTACTCTGGCCTGGACTCTTTGTTTGTTTAATAAGGATCTGATCTGACTGCGTAGAGATTCTACTCTTTCCTGTGTTAGCTTTACTAACAAGGTGGTTGTGTTTATTTCTGAGCCTAGATATACAATATTCTGCGAGGGAGATAAGACTGACTTTTGCAAGTTGACAGTGATGTCTAGGCTGGCGCACAAGGATAGAGTCTCGTCCCTGGTCCTTATAAGTTGATGCTTGGTGGTAGCAATGAGGAGCCAGTCATCTAGGTACGGAAACACCTGGAATCCTTGACATCTCAGGTGAGCTGTTACCACTGCCATGCATTTGGTAAACACTCTGGGGGCTGTAGTGAGGCCAAAGGGCAGTGTTCTGAACTGAAAATGGCTGGCTCCCAGATGGAAGCATAAGTGTCTCCTGGAGCGCCTGTCTATTTTGATGTGGTAGTACACATCCTGGAGATCGAGTGAGCACACCCAGTTGTCTTTCCCAATAAAGGAAAATATCAACTGCAGAGTGACCATTCGGAACTTTGATTTTCTTACATGCTTGTTGAGCCTGCTGAGATATAGAATTGATCTCCAGTCCCCTCTCTGTTTTGGAACTAAAAGGAATCGAGAGTAAGTTCCAGATCCTACTTGCTCTGTGGGGACTTCTTGGATGAATCTTTTTTGTAGCAATGAGATGACCTGTGATGTTGCACTGTCTAGTTGGATGAGTGGTACCGTCTGGAAGAGACTGGTTTGTTGGGGTTTTGAAATAAAGGGAATCAGGTAACCTCTGGATATTACTGTGTGTACCCAACAATATTGAGTCATAGTTACCCAGGTGCTTGGATACAGCGATATATGACCCCCGACTGCCTCCAGAGTCGGGCAACCCCTCAGGGTCGATGGAAGGGACGATCAGAGAAAGCTTCTCTGTCTCCCTGATGTTGCGGACCTCCTCTGCCGCAAGGGTGGCATCTTCCATTATATCCTCCCCCTCTGCCCCTGGGGGAGGGTTGACCTTGTGCCTGAGAAAACCTTTTTGGGATTTGTGGAACCACATTTTCCCTCCTGTATTACCCTTGGGATAGGGTCTGGATGGGAGAGAGAAATGGACTCCAATGGCAGATAAAATTTTTCCTTCCTGCTCGCACCTAGTCAAAGACTCTTTCACTTGGGATCCAAAAAGAGATGAACCATCAAAGACTTGAAGGATTCTGTAAAATTACAAAGACACATCCACAAATGTCTCCCGAGGGCTATTCCTGCTGCGGCTGCCCTGCTCACTCCATCTGCTGCATATGAGATCAGCCTCATGGAGGAGTTAGCTATGGAAGTAATGGTGGAGAGATGCGCGGAAACCTTGTCCATGGAACCCGGAGATACTGAACCCTGGAGGGTATCTCCTAACTCTTTCAGGAGATCCCTTTGAAGACAAATGAAATGAGTCAGGTAATTCAGCAATCTTAGTGTAAATGCCACTGAAGAAAAAGTACGCTTCCCGTACCTATCCATCATCCTGGACTCCTTGTTAGGAGGATGGATATTAGAAGACGTCTCAGATAATTCCTTCTTGGTGGCCACTGCTACCACCATAGCATCAACTGGAACTCCCTTGCTAAGGAAAGACTTGTCCTCAGGTGCTGTCATAAATTTGTTTGGGCTCCTCAGGATGGCTTCCACTGAATCTGGAGAGGTCCATGCTTTCCACGAAATGACCCCCAAACGTTGGTCATAAGGTGGTGTCACCCAAGAGGTGGAAGGTCAGGAGCCAAAGGCCTCAAGATACACTGATTCATCCTCAGTAGGGTTAGAGGTCTTCCAATCCCCCCTCCGTCTAAGGATTTCTAGGATGTCAGAGAAGGAGACATCCTCAGAGGGAGATCTAGGGGATCCTTCTGATTCCTCTAAATCAGTGTCTGATGTGACAGACTCAGGGGTGCCGACATGTTTCCTCTTACATAACCTCTTCCGAGGGAGCTCTCCAGTGGGATAATCTGGGGAGGTCTCGGAAGAGGGTGCACCTCCAATGGGGGCTACTTGAGCCTCTGGTTCTCTACTCTGTGGGGGTGGCAGGGGGAAAGAGGTTGCTGCCTGCTGCTGGTGGGACACAGGTTCCAAAGGAATGGCTTTGGCAGAGGATAAAGCCTTCTCTATAGCTTCAAAAGCCTTTCCCCCTTGCTCTGAAGAAGACCTCTGCTCCGAGGGGGTAGATGGTCAACTCCTAGCAAAAGGGAACGGCTCCGAAGCAGAAGTGGGAGCTGAGCTGAGTCGAGCCAAGGCTCCGAGAGGGAGGGTCGGTTCCAAAGAGAACCCAGGGTGACTGTCCCCCTCGGAGTCGACACAAGAGCGTCGGCTCCCAGAACCCTCGGCTCCAGACTGAGCCATCGAGGATAGAGTAATTGGCTCCAAGGAAATAGGCTGAATCCCCAGAGCCGAAGGGTCGAAGACTGAGGAACCTGATGTAATAGGCTCCGAGAGCGAAGCAGTCGGAGGAGGAACAGTGATTGGTACGGGGACAGCTCTGAGACCTTTGGGGTCAATTTTCTAGCCAGAGCTGGATCCAAATGCAACCTCTTCACCAACCTCTCAATGTCCTCATCTGATAGGGTCCCAGAGGATCTGGTGGAAACTGAAAGAGACCTCCTTCTCTCCAAAATAGGAGATCTCAAAATAGGAGATACAGTCTCGATGTCAGGCAAAACCTGCAGTACCGAAGACTGTCTCGGAACTGATGGAATAGACTGCACCAAAGATGAAGCAGAGTTGGAACCAGAACTCCTTGGTTCGATGCTTTAGACTTTTTGGTCGGCTCCAAAGTCGGGGCCAATTATTTGCTCTTTGAAGATTTTGGAGCTGCCTGACCAAGTTCCAGCTGTTCCTGGAAGAAACTGGTCATGACACCCCTGTCAATAAGCTTTCTCTTCCTTTCATTTAACACTCTTGTACTAAAAGCGTGACAGAAGGTGCAAGGTTCCTGTAAATGGGCTTTGCCCAGACAATATACGCAACTGGTGTGGCTGTCTGTAAGAGACATTTTCTGCGCAAACATATCACATTTTTTGAAGCCTGAAGGGCGATGATCCTTCTCTTTATCTTTAGACATAGTTAAAGACTAAAAAATAAAAGTGTAAGGAAGAAGAAAAGTTTTTTTTTTTTTATAACATTCACACACACACAGGGAGGAAAGGCCCTCTAACTTAAATGGGCACTACGGCCCTCTAATTTAAACAGGCCGTACAGTCCTAAGGGGGGAATAGGGGTTGAAAACTTTCAAAAAACAGATGCACAATACAGAAGAAACTATTAAGATACATATATGACAGAAAAAGGTGGTAGAAAAGGACTAAATAAGTAAAAAATTGTTCTGCTTAACCAACAAGCCAGTAAGACACAACCTCAAAGCTTTTGCGGCAAACAAGATCTGGGGAATTGCTGTGAGACACCATGGGATAGGGGCTAGCCTCGAGCCAGTAAAAAGCTCTCGAGCTTTAGTATAGGCTGAGTCGGAGCCGAATATCAGCTCCGATCCCATTCAGCAGGAATTACGGCGAGGTAGGACTACATAACATCTAAATTTTGTCCATTTTTAGCAAAGAATTTACTGTCAGTGACATTTACTCTTTGTCATATTGTTAACTTTATTTATTTATTTATTTATTACTATTTATTTATTTTTATTAACTTTCTAGATTCAGCAAAGATATGACCAACTTTTATGCAGAGATACTCATTTCTGCCGGCTGTTTTTCACATATATATATATATATATATATATATATATATATATATATACATACATACATATATGCACGCACACTCACACATACACACACACACACACACACACACACACACACACACACACACACACACACACACACACACACACACACACACACACACACACACACACACACACACTCACTTACAGGTTTAAAAACTCTCAGTTAATCCAGGTTGTTAATTTCCTGAAAGGATTCCTCATATGTAGCATTAGAAAGATTTCACAGAGCTCTTACCTCCATGGTTCTACATAACCAATACCTGCATCCTTATATTTTCTCTCTGTCTGTCTCTCTCTTTCCCTTCTGTCTCTTGTTTATTCTTGTATTCCACCTAAATATATTGTTTCTCTTATAATTAACTATTTTATGGTCCTCATGGACAACCCCTACAAAAATTAGGGCTGCATTGTGCTCCACCTTAGTTTTTTCAGGGTTGTTGTGTTACTCAGAACTAGAGTCGGTGGTCGGCTGAAGAGGATCTGTCATGTAGAATGGATGGACTCTAAAGATTTTCTCCTGCAACCACTTCTTGTTCAGCCCCTTCAGCTCCTTCTATCTTTGGCTATGCCAGTGGCACCACTCCTAAGCTCATCCATTCCTTGTCCTTTTGCAGGTTGCCTTGACTTCCATGTAAAACACTTTGGGGTTGGTATCCCCAGCTAGTGAAGGAATGACCTTATTGAACTGAGTCAGAAGGGTAAGCTAGTGGTGAATGGTGAGATGTGGAAAATGACCATTTGCTTCATAGCAATATGGCAGGCTGTTGTTGGGATTTTTTTTATTTATGTTTTATTTCCCTGGCCACATACAAAGTGGGGAGACAAAAATACATGCAAATTCTTGTGTGAGATTGAGTGATCTCCTGCCCACCCCCTCCATGCACACAAATGGCCTCTATGCGGGATAAACCTCCAGAGTTGACTTTGGGTAAACCTTCAATGGACTATGGCAGACCCTCCAAAGCAGTCTTCAATAACTCAAACCTGTTCCTCTACCAGCCTTCTGGGATCCATAATGCAACTTGAAGCTCCATCATCAGCTGTGCAGGTGGACATCTCACCTTGACCTCATCAGACTGCCAACACCAACAAAAACTGGTAATTGGTAATTTCATCCAATCAACTCCCTGACATAATTCTCTGTTGTCACATTAGATTATCGCGTGACAATACTGGAGATGTATGATGAATCAGGAAAGCAGGTATGTACAGAGCTAGACATTTTTTTATACAGTAGAGAGTCGATTATCCAGAACGTCAATTATCCGAACACAGCCTTCCAAAGTTTTCAGGTAGGAAAACTCATAAGGTCTGAACTTGTAAAAGTTATACGTATTTGCTTGCCCGTATTTTTTTGAGCTTGTAGCCCACTCGTGTGTGAAAAATATTTTTTATTGTCCACTGAAATCAGTGAATCATTGAAAAGTGTATTCCCTGTGGGGTTTGAAAGATGATGTAATCAAACTATGAAAACGTTGAAATGGCAGCATTTCGACGCTTGTATTGTGGGGGGCTGCACACCCCCTGCTAAATATATATTCCAACTCCGAGATCACACTACAGTGAGGAAAGGGCAAATATTCCAATCCTCACTGTACTGCGATCCCACAATGCGATCTTCGAAATGCTGCCATTTCAAAGTTTTGATCGTTCGATTACGCTATCTTTCGATAAAGTAATAGGAACCCTGTGCGCAGAAAAAACACGATTTTAGAAGATTTTTAGCCAGTTCAAGTATATGTTTGATTATCCAAACTACCCTAGCTCCCAATTAGTTTGGATAATCAACTCTCTACTCTACATTTTTACAAAATAGCGGAAAGGAAGAGCACTTACTTGAGAGAAAATGTGAGCAGGACCTGTATTATGCTAGTTGTTCCTATGGAGACTCAGACTGTTGTTGAACTTTACTGACAGACTCAGGCATACCAGTGCTACATGTACACATAGATTTACTTTCACTGTCTCTATTTAGAAAATATCACTGTTCATGCATGCATGCCCTACACTTTCCTGAAGAGTGCTACATTTCTTAAGACAAAACATTTTCAGTAGTAAACAGTCCAACTTTTCTCTTTTCTCTCCTTCTGCAGAGTTCTTTTTTCATCCCCACTTTGTATGCACTCACTATAATGTCAGAGTCATGTGTTGTATGTTATTCCTACATATAGATTTTTTAGATTTATACCCTGCTATTGTTCTGTGGGCATGTTGTTTACAGTAGGCGTAGTATTATACAAGATTAAAATATACGAACTTAACAAAGATGAAGGCAGAAGTAGGGAAACTATTTGATATTCTAAGACTCATTACTATGAGTCCTGGAATGGAGAAACTGAATGAGGGAAATGCAGGCTTACATATACTAAGTTTGAGATCAGTGTGTTTTGGAATATTCCCTTTTTGCTGATGCACAGTGATTTCTGAGTTCAGCAAGTGGGCAGCTTTACCCCCTCCCCCCACATCAAGAGGGTAAAGGGAGGCTTTACCTGCAAAAAAAAAGAAATAAAAAATTAAAAAGACACAAATGTTTGACATTTACTGTTCTGTATTGTCATCCTTTTTTTTGTGTAACTCTGGGGGGGGGGGGGGGGGTGTCACAAATCACTTTTGTGATTATACTAGGTAGCCCAGAAAAAGACCTCTGATATGTGCTGAAGATTGCATGACTTTTGCAATGATATCCATATCTGCATATTCGTAAGACAAACTCTACTCGCGTAACCTGCACGCAAGGCCTTAAGCTGATCTTTGACATTAATAGAACTTGTTGGTGGGATAGATTTGTGTCCCAAAGACTCCTCCATCTGTGGAATAGACTCCCTCTCCATGTCAAGCAGAGTACCTCTCTAGCACTCTTTAAGAGGAACCTGGACGACTGGATGGGAAACAGAAAATATACACATGGGCTCCCACCTGTGTCCCTGCTGGACAGGGAAAACAGGTGCTGACTTTGAGGGAACATGGGCAAATATCTTGGCTAGGCTTATAAGAGCCTCTGGGCCAATAGCCTATTATCATCCTATGAACCTATGAGCTCTCTATAGTTTCCACTCAACTCACGGCCATTATACCCATCCATTTCTGCCATTTTAGCTTCCTCTGTGGATTTACACTCATGTAATGTTTCAAATCCTTATATTTTCCTCATTCAATTGCTACCCTTTTCTCTACATTTCCTCCTCCTATTTGAGATTATCATCAGTTGGTCTTGATGATGTGTCTTTGCCATATTATACCAAGCTTCTTCTTTCTGTACCCTGTATGAACATGCTGCTACTCTGTATCTTTTCTTGTACTTTTGTCTCTTCCATTCTACATATCATGGTCACAACATCTGGCACTAAACTGGCTATGTCATTGTATCAAGCCTGGCTAACTCTCTTCTAGAATGTGTAAAATCTGTTAATCAGATTACTGTGTAATTTACTCCTGACTTTCACTCGGGATTAACTTTAACCTGTGGAACATGTTTATCTTGTTTGCTTATGTAATCATTGTTAATATTCTGTTTGTAATATGTTTTGTTGTATCTGTTTACCTTGGAGCTTTTCTCCCCGGGCCTCCACTGAAAATGGACATGCATCCACTCGGACTATCCTGGTCAACAAATGTAAAATAAATAAATAAAAATGATGGTAATCACCAAGTGCATGCTCTTGTACATCACTGAAAGCAATAATCCAGACAAAACTTCACTAGATCCTTGCATAATGTATGGGAAACTATTTCTATAATGAGCCTAGGAATTCACCTCAGAAGCACAATGGTCTTTACCAAAGCCCTCTCGCATTGCAATGCACAACTCTTTGAAGCACCCAGATTTTCTTCTTCCTTTATGCTCTATACAAGTGCTCTTCCTAACAGATATGTCATTCCCTTGATTCTGGTGGTCAAACTGCATAACCCTGCTTTTATTTTTTCACTGAGCTCAGCTTCCAACTGTCTTCCTAACTTGCAAGCTGTACATAGTCAATGTTGCAGACTGGCTTTCTTAAATTCTACTAATCCCTTTCTCTACTTCTCCTCTTAGTAACACCCTCATCTGCCCCTTTTCCTGCTCACATTTTCTCTCAAGTAAATTCTCTTCCTTTCCACTATTTTGTAAACATTTATTAAAAAAAAAACTCATTCTGTGCAGACCTGGTCTCCTAATTTATTTTATTTCTTCAGTAACCAAAATTTTAGTCAATTTTCTTATATAATTTCTTATATATAAAAAATGTACAACTGAGTGAGGTTGTAATAATTCTAAGAAAAGATCATTCAGACATAAGCACTTCATTACCTGATTATTACATTTGGACACCTTACCTTCCTTAGTCTCTTTCATTGGAGAGATTTCATCCGTAGCACCATCAGTTAGGCTCAAGCTGCCATGAATCTCCTGCCAAGTGCTCCTGCCTACATTGGTCTTGTGCCTACATATTCAAATATGACATCAGCTTAAGTAATATTTGGTTATTCTGAATGTGGACCATGGCTTTAATCTGTATCAGGAAAGGCTTCCTACTGCCCAAGCCAGTAAGAACAGGATAACCGTAAATATACAAAAAAAATACATATATATATATATATATATATATATATATATATATATATGTATATAAAATGTAGATGGAAAGACGGTATCCTAAATCCTAAAACATACCTCATTCAGCTGTACTGTCTAACTTTGACAGGAAATATTTCATTACTTTGTCATTAAGAAAAAACCCAAATAGGGTTTTCTGTGCTATCATTTGTGGTTCAATTTTTTAATGTTCAGTCTTGACGAGTATAATATATTACAGTTATCTGTTAGTGCTGGCCCTCCACCAAATTCCTTCCTGAAACATAAACAAGGGCATAAAGGTGACATATGGACTCAAAAACTCAGAACTGAAAATGCCCCCAGGGAGAACAAAATACCTTCAGAGACAAAGAAGAACATATGCTTCCAGAAGGAAAAAGAAAGAAGAACCCCTCAGCCAGGAAGGAAACAGAACACAGGGCAAGAGACAGGACAGAGGGGGAAGGAGGGAGGTAGCGAATACTGCAACAGTGAACAGGATATCTACTGTTATGGTAAGACTTTACACAACTGTACTATGTCTTGCCATATCACTGTTGCAGTATTCTTCACCCGAGGGAGAGTACAAGAGCTCAGTAGGAAGACCGGGAGGAAGAAGGCATAGAGGAACACTCCTAGCTCTGGCAAAACCTGTTCTGGCCCTGGAAACAACATCCAACTTGTAATGTGCTTAGTAAACGTATGAACAGAGGGCCAAGAAGCAGTCTCAAGAATGGAACTGGTATCCAGACCTTTAAAAAGGCACCAGAGGAGACAACTGCCCTAGCAGAATGTGCCTTTATAGATAAGGACAGACATTTACCATGAAAAGAATAACAAAAGAAGGTTCCTGGAAGACAGAGTACGCTTCCTGGGGGACGGGGCTTGATATGAAGGATACCTTTAAGAAATTACTTGACCTGAAATCTAGAGACCAGAGTAGGATTTAAGGGCAGATAAGCAGACACTGCTGAGAGGTGAGCTTTAACTGAAGAATATGCCAACCCCAGCATGGAGCAGATCACACAAATAAGAGAGAACCAGAGGAATCTCTACAGTTAAGGGATGCTGATGGTGAGAGAGGCACTGGACAGAAAATCACTTCTGTTTGGACATATAGGATTTTCTGGTATTTGGTTTCCAGGCATCCTGCAGAACTAGGAGCACATCTTCAGAAAAGAGGTGCTTAAAAGGGATCAAAACCCTATCACCCACAGTGTCAGTTGAAGAGTGGACAGGTGAAGATGAACAAGATATCCCTTGTCTTGTGTGAGACGATTCACCCGGTGAGGTAATTTGTGTTGATTTCCCCTGGTCAAATGAAAAACAAGGGAGAACTCAATGCCGTCTGGGCCAAAAGGGAATCACCAGCAAGATTTTGAGACAGTCCTGCCTGATCTTGTGCAGAACTCATGGTAACAGAGGAAGGGGGTGAAACGTAGAGAAACATCCCCTTCCAAGGAAAAGACAGGGTGTCCACTTTCAAAGCCAGAGAACTTGGGATTCTGGAACAGAAAAGAGGAAGTTGTCTGTTCAGAAGGCAGGCAAAAAGATTTACCTTGAGAAATACCCTACGAATGGACATGTCAGGGAACACATCTCTCTGAAGCATCCATTCGTGAGCTTGTGTAACGGACCTGCTCAAAGACCAGATTATGCTCTGGGGAAATGTAAACTACCTGAAGAGTCACTTGATGCTAGATAGCTAGATCCCAAACCTAAAGAGCTACAAAGAAGAGTCTACAAAAAAGATAGGACCTCATGCTCCCCTGCTTGTTGACATACCACATTACTGTAGCATTGTTTTTTTTTAAACTTTGAGAGGCCTGGGATGAAAGAGGGAATGAAAAACTTGTAGACTCAGAAGCAGACTCCTCATCTCTTTTATGTTGACAGGGTCTGACTTCTTATGAGGAGGCCAGAGAACCTGAACCTTCATGGGGGCAAAGAAGGCACCCCATCCTATGTCTGAGGTATTTGTAAAAAGCTCCTGAACAGGAAATGAAGCCTGAAAAGGAAGCCTAGATTGAAAGCGAGTTAATGAATGCACCACTGAAGTCTGAGCTTGTGATGGGGAAGAAAAGGCACCGGGAATTCCTTGGGCTGGTAATGCTGAAGTCACACTGATTTGAGATACCACTGATTTTTCCTCATATGAAGACAGAACATCGGAATGGTGGAAGCCATGGACCCCAGGATTCTGAGAGATTCCCTGCCTGTGACAGATGCAAGATGAAGAAGGGACTGGAAAAAGGTTATCAGAGGCAGAGCTAGGGGACATGAAGAGATGCCAACATGGGAACCATCTTCAAGCCTGCAGCTAAGAAAAATATGATCCTGGGAAGGTATCAGAACTGACTAATGGAGGTTTATGGTGAACCCCACACTGTGTAATAGGCAAATAGTAATTCAGAGATCCTAAAGCAGACTGACTGGCAAGGGAACGTGAGTAAGCAGATCATCTAGATAGGGTTAAATCTGAATAGAATACCTCGAATCCTGCAAAAAACAACAACAGGAGTGAGGCATTTGGTGAATACCCGTAGGACAGTAGAGAGGTTAAAGGCAAAGCAGAGAACTAAAAATGCAAGAAAGTGGCAGAGAAATGTAAACATTTCCTGAAAACAGGATGGATGGGGATGTGAAGGTATACATCCTTGAGATCCAGAGAAACCAGAAAGGCCTGAGGATGTAGAAGAGGAAACAACATCTGAAGGGATAACATCTGAAAGGAAGAAATCTTGAAAAAAGTGTTTAGCAGGGAAAGATCCAGAATTGGTCTCCATGTATCCTCCTTTCATGGGACCAAAAACATTCTGGAATAAAAATCCTTTCTTACCTGGGTGGGAGGCATGGCTTGAATGGTGTCCTGATCCAAAAGAGAGTGATGAACCTCTGGGAAAAGACTGATACAACAGAAGGGTAATCAGAAGAGCATTTATAAAGAAATTTGCACTCTTCAGGTACCTTATAAAACCATCCAGCATTTTTGGTGCAGGAGGCTGACAGTCAGTGGCTACAGAAGCTGAAGAAAATATATTTAAAAGAGCAGCCAGAACAGGAGGAACAGCAGATGGTTTGAGAGACTCCATCTGTAGGAGCTCATAATACCTTTTTTGAATAACAGAGACATAGGAACAATCCCACTTAAAATAGTCCATCATGCGGGCAATGGTATCCTCAAAGGAGAGCTCTTCTAAAGGGGAGTCTGAGGTAAAGGAATCCTCCTCCTCTAAACTGTAGTCCAAGGGGGAAGGGATTTGGGAAGAATATGATAGAGATTGTTCCCCTGAGTCCAGATCCTTATTTAAAGGATCCAGTTACCTAGGTCTCTTAACTGGAGTGGAAGACCAATGGGGAGCAGGAATAGTGACTCCTCAAGGAAGCTTCAAGGCCATCAAAGCACTGAATAAATTCTGAGTGAAATCCTGCCATTTACTTTGGGGATCTTTCACAACAGGGGAAATATGCTTCTGTGGGAAGTCCATTTGAAACACCCTCAGAGGATCAGATTCCTGACGTGACTCTATAACAGTTGTATGAAACTCCTCCCTCAATAAATCTGAGGAATCCCCCTTGGTTCCCTAAACATCAGGCACAGATATTTGAAAAGCCTCTGAGAACATGCAAGAAGCAACATCAGACACAGATATTTGAAAAGCCTCTGAGAACATGCAAGAAGCCGGGTCATGGCAGAGGAATCTGAAGGAAGTACCAGATGGTCTTCAGGGTTTTCACCAGCCTCAAGAGAGACATCTGGGGGGAAGCTGGACAGCAGCCAGACTGGTCCTAACTTTTTTGGGCTTTTTCTTGGCTGATGGCTAGCCCCCAGGAGGGGAAGTGTCCATCAAAGCACCCTGAGCCAACAAGTTAAGATGTTGGTTTTCCAGGTATATGGATAAAGAGGAGAAGTGACTATGGAGGGTCTTGGGCACAAACGCCTGCCAGAGAGAGAAAACTGGGTATGATCGTCAGAAGCAGCCAAACAAAAAAGACCATGATGGTCTTTATGGGGAATCTGCCTCCCACACTGACATTTTCCCTTTCTAGATGATATGAACACAATAACGAATAATAAGAAAAAGAAGAGAAGAAACTCCAACGGGGCTCCTATTTGAAAACATGGCTTGGTAACCAGCAGAGCAGAAAGACGTTCAGACCAATGTTCAATAATTCTGTTCGGACTGGTGGCAAAGAAGTTCAGAGTGTCACCTTCATGCCCTACATCTTGCGCAGGGAGCATACCTTTGACATACTGTGCCTATAACAGCTGACTGCTTTGGTATATTGCTGAGATGTTGGGCTATCCTTTGCAGGAGATTCCTTAGGTGAAGCACAGAAGGACATCTGCTGTATAACCACATCTTAAAAGGATAACATCTGCTCATAACAAGATCAGCTCAGGTGTCTGTTGGAGCAAAACTGTCTGCAAGACAATATGTTTTAAAGGCAGATCCCTGATCTGCTGTACTTCCAAAATGGTCTGAGACCCTATATGATGACAAATAATATTCTTCGCCTGAATCCTCATTCTTAGTACCATGAAAACTGTACAATAGTTATAAGCTGCTGACATCCTGATATTGCCAATACACTACGTGAAACACCATACACACACACACACACACACACACACACACACACACACACACACACACACACACAATCTGTACACAGTGTTACAGCACAGAGGTGTCAAGTAAATGAAGTCTGACAGAGTGGTGCGCATATGTACAAACAGTTGCAACACATGGTAAAGCCTTGGCCACATACTGTTCTCAGCTACTTTTACACTTAAGCAGCATGTCTTTCCAAATGCTTACTTCTGTCTGTGTTTCTGTACGTCCACGATGCATTCAAAGAACATATATTTTAGACAGAATACAAATGTGATTTTGTGTTCTTTACATTTTGCATAAATGAAACACTTAGAAACATAGAATGTATGGCTTTGCAGTTTGCACATCCTCTGAATGGAAGTGTAGCCTATTCATAGCCTTTCAGGTAACTGTTAATGCTTAGAGTCAGTATCACAACAGCAGTCGCGGTAGCGAACAATAATGAGGGATCAACTGTACCATATGCATGGAAAAGTTCTATAGATGGCTTTGGAAAAATAAAGTGTAATGTCTTGGGCACGTTGACTGCCCCCTACATAATATTCTGCTATGCTATTTGTGTTTATGTCTTCAAGCATAATGGACACTCTAGGGTTACTCACAGATGCTTCTTTCTCATTTTATGATTTTCTGCCATTTTATATTCATAGATTTGATCACCAAGCATATGACCTACTGGCCTTCAATAAGCTTAACTGCTGTAACCCCATTTTGATATTTTCTGTTTTGCATATATACAATGTCAATGGCTAAAGAGGCAGCGCATACACTTTTGATGCCGGAAATCAAAACACTGTAGGTCCTATTACAATATCAGATGCTAGAATTAATTTTCCACTGTTAACATTGTACTTGCTATAAGTGGGTGTTGCACTCTTGAGGTGCGTCATTTGGATGAGATATTAGCCTGCACTAACCTAACCAAGTGTAGAGGGATAGAGCTATGACCTGGCCCAAGTTACCCAAGTTGAATAGCAGATTTGGAGCTTGATGGCATAAGCAGGGTGGATAGGCATACCTGTCCTGGAGGGGGGGAGGGAGTTGGAAGTCAAAGTTTAGACACACCTTTATGACTGACACTGGAGGCTGGGGACACACCGAGGGTGTTGTCCACAGGGGACAGGGCTATGGCAGAATTACACACAAAGATGTGAACAATAATCCAGTGTAGCCCACTGCATGCCTTTCCCTGGGACAAGACGACTGAGCAGAGGAGATGGGCCCTTAGAAGAAAACACTCCTTGGCAGCAGGATAATAATGCAATGCAGCCTCAAATGCCTCTACTTGTCCAGAACATGGGTCAGAGCTTGACCAGGAAGAGACTAAGTCAAGTTTAGTAGACCTGGTGGATGAGGAGAGGCTCTGGGAGCAGCTAACAATCAGCTGTGGAGAGCAAAAAATATCATTTGGATGAGTTGTTAAGCCAAGGCCCCAACTACCTAGGCTGGTAGCAGTGTAATGTATCAGTCACCTTTCTGTATTCCAATGTTTATTTTTTGAGTATTAGGTTCTCTGACCTATTATTGTGCCTCCAATAGTAAAGCACAGACATTCAAACAGTACTGGATAAGATATTATTTTATAGAGAAAGCACAGTTTATCTCTAAGTAAGCTGAAAATGCAGGACATAATTAAATTCTTGAAGCCTTTCTGAATAATTCAATTTTCCAACCTCACGAATTAACTAAGCAATCACTGTACATTTTCAAGTGGCTTGTTAATGCAGTGTTGTATTATATAATGAGTCAGATCTGTCGGCTATAAAGTGATACAATTCTCTCATAGATGTAATAAAACATGGCTCTAAAAATTAAATGGGCTACAGAACATTTCTTCCTGACTTTATGAGATATACAACAGTGAAAGTTAAACTGTTGACTACTATTGTACCGAGACCTTTAATGAAAGTATGCTTTTTTAAGATTTGATCTTATAGTTTGTAATTAAATCTTGTGCCCTTTTTGCCAAGTCTCATTATGCTACATCTACAAACATTAAAAAATAGGTCATTACTACTGCACCAGGTGAATATGTTTTGTACACAGTCTTGGCCAACACATCAGCATCTTTTACTGAAGAAATTATGTGACCCAGTTCGCAGTCATGAGTATGTTTGGCTATCCATAGTCCAGTTCCCACTTTTATACCTGAGAAATACAGCCCAAAAATTAGCAGTGACAGTTCACAGTCCTATGGGACACTACTGCTAGCTACCATTGGGATAGAGAGGTAAACCTGCCCACCTTTAACTTATTGTGTCCTGTTAACAACTGCTTTACCCACAGAATTGCATTTGAGCTGATACTTAGAGGTATTAATTTATTAATTCCCTTATGTAGGATAGTACTGATTGCCTTAAATCAAGATAAGCAGCATACACTGTCAACCCTTCAATAAAAAAACTAACTGTACGTGAATGTTAAGCATGGAATTTAAACATACCAGAAACAACAAAAACATTCTGACACACTAAAAACAGTAATACTTATTTAATACTTTTATCTCAGCAGAGTTGGAAGAGTCTTCAGAATAAGTTAAAACACAGAGCTTGTATTGTTTTTTGTACATTTTATATTAAAGTTTGGGTCTCTTCTACTGGCCTTGGTCATTATTTAATTATTTACAATAACTGCTGTGCTTGAAATGTGCACAATTAAAATCTAATTGCCCTTACAATTCAATAATAAGTACTAGACTGACAAACACAGGTATAACAGCTAACCCCACATTGACTCCTTTTTATTTTGATAGATAAACTTCACAACTGAAAAAACGTTAGATAAAATACTCAAGTAAACTACATATGCTGTCTACAGCAATAATTTAAATGGGGGCTTCTGAAAAGCAAATAGTCATGTACCCTGTCCGATTCTTAACTTTGTAGAATTATAGTGTACACATCATTCACAGCAATGGTAACTAGTAAGACAGCATCACCAAATGAAACATGTAGTTGCTCTAAAAAAATCCAAAATGTCTCTTAAGTATGCTTGTGATGTCTGAGCCACACTATTTAGACATTTGGCTGCACAAACTTTTAGTAGATTATTTTTACCCTCTGAAATTCATAACAAGCCTCAAAGGTGGATCATTAATAGATTTGTGAATCTTGGGATCTCAAAATGTTGGAATTTGGGGATTTTTTTACATTGAAAAAGACATACAAATCAAATGCAATCTGTTATAAATCATTTCCAAGAAATCACTGTCAAATAATTTATTTTGTATGTCTTACTAATCTTAGACAAACTCACTTCTTAAAATATAGTCTGATAGTTGTAACAAGCTTTTGTCATGAAGTACATCACTATCTATGACTGTAACTCACCCCTTTGCAAACTTCCATTATTCACTTTTTTATTAAATTTAAATTGTTCAGACTTATTTCTTTGTTAATGCCATGTTGTAGAACTACCTTTCAGGTACTCTCTTTAATAAAGTTCTCAATCTTCTCTCACTAACTGACTCAAATGCTACAATGGCTAGTTGAAAAGGAAATGTAAAACACTTTCATTGTTTAAATCTGTAGTTGTATTGCTTCTATATAACATTTTAGCATTAAGTAAGTTAAATTAAAATGGTTTATATATAATTTAAATTCTGTGCCTTTTATAATACCAGCAAGGACTGTGGGGGTAAAAGAAAAAACATCTTTTTAATTAACCTACATAATCAGCTAATGTAACTAAATTCACATTTTGTACCAGTTTGACTTGTTTTGGGGTGGTTTCTCCAAAAATTCTGGCTGCCTCCTTCCCTGTTCTCTCCTGCTGCGTTATTTATTTTCTGACATTTGTTTACCAGGAAAGTCTAACTGGGTCTAGGGTACACACTTTCACTGGAGGCCTGGGGGAAGAAAAGCTCCAAGCACAAATGTACACAAAAACAAATTCAGTGTAATAGTATTAAGCTTAACATTCTACATACACAGGTAAGGATATATAAATTGCTGAGAAAATTGCAGTAGTACATATACATTTTCATATGGTTCAGTAAGAGTTGCATTTGTACAAAGTTAGCAGCAGAAATAAAAACTGATCTGGCAGAAAAAGTGAACATCAGGTTCTGTGGAAGACAGAGACAGTGGGTTAAGGAAGTGGGAGAAAATGAGATTAAATGGGAAAAATGGTGAATGAGTCATAAAAACAAGACAGCTGAGAGGCAATAAGGACATACAATACTGAGCACAAGAGAGCTGAGAAATAGAGAAAGGTAGGGCATAATTAGCTAAAGCAGTTTTGTTGACAAAATGTAAGGAGTAACAGGATGGGGTCTAGTGATAAGGCTTTCAGCCAGGTTTAGAACAGGAGCAATTCAATGATTTAGTAAACAATTCTTTTAGTGCATGTTTGAAAGCAGTTAGGTTAGGGTTGGTCTCAGGTTTAGAACAGGAGCAATTCAATGATTTAGTAAACAATTATTTTAGTGCATGTTTGAAAGCTGTTAGGTTAGGTTTGGTTCTGGTGTTTATAAGTAGGGTGTTCCATGTTTTGGCTACAGAATGGAATTAAAGGCTATGTACTACTGTTCTATTAGGTTTGTGGACACTAAGGAGGAGTCTCTGATTAGGGGGTCTTTTTAGGTAGATAGCTGGAATTGAGGGCTAGGCAGTTATTAGGATTATAAATACTTTTAAAAGCAGTTAAGAGCTGCAAATAACTAAGATGTTATGGAAGTTCAAGCCAGCTGAGAGTTTGAAGGATAGTACAGTGATGGCAGTAATATTCTGCACTTATTGCACATTTTGCAATTTTATTGTATCACAACTCAAGTTCTGATTTTAAGGAGATTCTGAGGTTTTGTGAGAATAGGAGCTCCATATAACAGTGAGTGTAGCATGTAGTTGGTGGTGAGGGTGGTTTTGTGTATGTGTTTAGAAAATTTTTTGCCCATGGAGCACCACTAGTTTCTGAATAGTTTTTCTGATATTTATTTATTTATTTATCCACTCCACCTATTTGATGTGTTATACCTTAATGTACAGTCATGCCTGATGAGTCTAACATTTCTCCATACAATTGTTGCCCTAATATGCTCTAAATTTGTGTACCGATCCTATTTCTTCTTTCACTTTATTAACTTTCTGTATACGTATTAGTGTTACTACTGTGGTGAACTATCTGACATACTGTATATATCTCTATCTCCTTTAAATTGTATCTCTCTCATTTGCTCTTTTTGAATTTTATTGTAATGTTACTACTATTATTAATTGTATTATTGTGGAGCTTTTTTCCCTGGGCTTCCGCTGAAAATGGACATGCGTCCAGTCGGACTATCCCGGTTAACAAATGTAAAATAAAATAAATAAAAATAACTATTGCTCTGGATATGAAGATTAAATTTAAAATTTTTATCTATTATTACACCTAAGAGTTTGGTATGGGGAACATTTTCAGTTTTGTTATTATTCTGGGAAAGGATCTTAAACTTGATTTTATCTAGAACATGTGTTTTAGGAATAAAGAGGAGTAATTTAGTTTTTTTGAGTTGAGTAACAGATGGGAATTGCTAAGCCATAATTCAATGCAGGAAAAATCTTGAAAGTGAGATGGGATATTAGAAAATCAGATTATAGTTGAATTGTCAGCATATTGCATTAGGTAACCTTGATGGGATGAAGTGTAGGAAATCATTGATAAAAACAATAAAATGGAGGGAACCAAGAATACAGCCTTGTGGAACATCTATGACATTTGGTTGGTATGGTGACTGAGAGTGACTCACAATTTTACAGATTACTGTCTGTTGGAAAGATAGCCAGAAAATCATTGGATTGAGGAGGGGGAAAGACTTAGGTTAGAGACCCCGTGCAGACATTTTGAATTAGAAACAGTATTGAATGCCTTTGATAGGTCTAGAAATAGTGATGAGACAAGTTTGCCTGAATCTCTAGCATTATGGAAAGTTTCCATGAAAGAAGGTAAAGCAGTTGTTGTGCTATGTGCTGGCCGAAAACCATGTTGCATTGGTGTTAGGTGTTGCTTTTACAGAATGTGTTCAAGAAATTGCTTATGGACACATTTTTCTAGCATTTTGCAGAGAAGGGACAGGATGTTGATGGGACAATAGTTAGATAATTCAATGGAGTTACAAGCTTTAAGGAGAGGAATAATGAATGACTTTTCCCAAAGTGTTGGGACATATGATTCTATGATGGATCTTCTGGTAAGTATGCTAATAAGTTATGCTATAGCTTCAGCAGCAAGTTTTAGATATTCTGCTTGAAGGTTATTTGCAAAGGAAAAGACGGTTTTAGTTTATGTAGAAGCATTTTTTGGATGTTGGTGGTTACATGTTGCAGAGTGAAATTTTGACAGTTTATGGAGGCAGTTTGGGAAGATTCAGGTAAGAAAGAAGATGAATTAGAAATGACAGTAGTAGCTGGAAAGGTAGGTGTAGTAGAATTAGTGTTTCAAGAGTTTAGAGGGGGGAGGTGATTGGATGGCTAACATTTATGGTTAGGTTGGCTATGCAAGCAATAAAATAAGTATTAAATATGATGGTGGTTTGATGTGGAGATTTATTAGGATAAGGAATAGGGTAATTTTTGGAACCTGAAATAATAAGTAACCTAACAGATGACCAAAATTGCTTGGGGTTATTTGTATGTTTGGTGTGAAGAAGGGTATAGAATCACTTTTTGACCAGATTATGTAGATATCTAAAGGTCTGTAGTTGAGCATTTGTTTTATTCTTTAACCATTCTTCCATGCTTTATCTCTGTCCACATTAGTTGTTTACTTCGTTTTGATAACCATGTAGCATGGTTAGCTTTGGTTGGTTTTCTACGAAGGGGAGCTACACTGTTCAGGTTATCTAAGAAAGTTGTCTTAAAGAGGCTTACTGAATCATCTAGAGGTAGTGTTTTTAAGGCAAACCAGTTGGTACCTTTTAGCATGTTAATGAAACAGGTTTGGTTGAAATGTGGCAGGTTGTGGGTCATTTTGTAATGTTGCTCTTTGGATATGTGGGAAATTGCTGAATAGGTATAGGTTGGTAGGTGGTCAGAGTGTTGGAAAGGGTGCCTGTTTGTATGACATTATGAGGTTTTGATGAAGGAATCAAGTCAAGGATGCAGCATTGGCTGGTAGTTTTATCACAACTTGTTAATGTTGAGATAAGTTAGGTTTACGCTGGCTGTTGGCAAGTCCAGAGTAAATTTTGCCAGTTGATATTAACATCACCTAAGAAAATAGTTTCAGTGGTAATTGTGTTAGTCATCCAAGATAAGATATCTTCTAGTACTGGCGCATTTTGATGGGGGGAGGGGATGTACAGTATCATAATACATAGTTTTTTTGTGTTGTTTACTTTTAGGAAGGAGATAAGTATTTTTGGATTGGTAAATTTTGGAATGGATTAAGGGTTGTATGTAAAATTGTAGTAAATAGTGCAATTCCACCTTATTTTTTATATAATCTATCTGCATCTAATTACACTGTAGCCAGGGGAAGAAAACTTTTGAAAGGATTATATTGGATTTGAGCCAGGTTTCTGTGTCAGCTAAGATATCTGTGGTATGTTTAGATATCCAGGCATGATATTCAGTAGTTGTATTACTAAAGTTATGAAGATTTAATGCGATCGAATTTAAATTTTTGGGATGGGGCTGGATTGTTGGTGGGAGGGCGGGATTGGGGTCGATATCTCCACTCAGGAAGGAGCTGCACCTTCTGTCATAGCTCCTCTCTTGGACACTGGCCTGGATCACTGAGCCTTGAACACTGGACCTCGGAACACACCAGCATCAGCCATCTTAAACTCATCCTTTAACAAGGATCTCAAGACACTTTTGTCTCTTTGGAAAATTCCCCCTCCAAGTACCCAGATAGTATTCATTCAAGAGCAGACACACTGATTCCTGTACAGAATCACTCATCCTGGACATAGACCTCAATAAAGAGAAAGGTTTTCCCTAGTTCTCTCCTAAAGATTCCAGCTTTGGGGAGATCCTAGAATTCAAACATCTGAAGGGTACTTGGCCAAATGACCACATCATTGCTGGATGAGGAAGTATTGTTCGAGGCTTTCAGGTATTATCCCCCAACTTCCTCAGTGGCACCAACCAGCTTGTGCTAAGAAAGGGCATGGCAGGAGGAAAACATTGAGGAACCAATTTCTTGCAAACTTGATAAAATTTTGCACCTGCACAAGGGCAGATCTCTTTGGAGCATGGGCTCTCTTGTTGATTTTATTATTATGGTGGCTGCCACCAATAAAAAACTTTCTGAGAAAAGCTTCACAGTTCATCCTTCAAAGAGAGAATCAAGGATGTTGAATCAAAATGGGGAAGAGTGTCTATAGCTCAAACAACTTTTTCCTTTGGGTGTTGAACATTACCCATATAATGAGGTTTCAAAGAGATCTGGCAAAGCAGGCACTTGATTCTCTGAGATGACCTAACTCAGACACCTAGGAACAACTTGAATCATAAGTGTTAACCATGCTGTCTATTAAACATCTCTCCATGAGCCTGGACAGCAGATGAGCGATTAAAGTAAGCGGGTATCAGCACTGTAATGTGCCATCAGCAGCTGGTTGCATCTATGTGACTTTGTTGACAACTTTAAAGCATCTTTTGTAGTTCTTGATCTTTATAATAGAACTTTGTGGTCTCAAGTTCAAAGAGAAGTTGCTGTAAAGCAAGCAGGAAGAGAAGATTTTTTCTGATGTTAAGTCCAGTTTGAGACCCTCAGAGTTCCTTTTCTAGAAACAAGAAGAATAACAAGGCACTCTGATTTAATAAAATGCAACATCTCCTTTTTATTCCTTTTGAGATGGGATCTTCCATGGTAGGAGGATCCTTCAATGGGCACCAACTCAGAGGCAGAGAGGGCCCACTGAATCAGGGGTTCAGGGGTCCCTTCCTTGGAAAGCCTCCTCAATGCCCCTGAGGACTTGCATGACTGCTCCACTCTAGAGTCAGTTGGGGCTCAACTGTCTAGTCCCCATGGATTCTTGGCTGGCCATCACACAGGACAACTGGATAACATATAGAGACTATACCGCTCCCCTCATAACCACCCCTAGAAACCATATGTGCCACTACTTCTGTGTGGGCTACCCTGACAACACAGAGCAACAGCACAAGCAATTTCTTAATAACTTCAAAAAAGAGACATTCAAGAGGTTCCACCAGACCAGTGATGGTCCGTTGTCTAATCTAGATTCTTTTTAGTTCTAAAGAACTCAAAGGATCTCAGGCCCATTTCTGAGTGGTTTATACCTCTATGTTAAAAAGATGAAGTTCTGGATGGTCTTTGCATGGCTCATCCTCCCACAACTACTGGAAGGAGAATGGATATGTTTGACAGATCCTTTGGATGCTTAACTGCTCATAATAATAGCAAAGTCATCCAGAAGACATTCCTTCAGGTTCAATGTCAATCACCACCAGTTCCAATATCTGCCTTATGGTCTCAGCACAGTACCCCAGGTCTTCACCAACAGCGTGGTTGAAGTCAAAGCTTATCTCAGGCTGAAGAGATTCCGAGTGTTCCAGTATCTAGACAAATGGCTCCTCAACACCACAGCACATCTGTAAGAGCTTTCTTGCCATGATTGTTCTCTGTCATTGGGCATATCTTTAAATCTCAAACAATCCAAATTGGAGTCTGCTCAAACTATATAGTTCATTAGATGTCATCTGCATACAACTTTAACATTTTCAAAATTAACAAATGGCAGACTCTTATTCTTCAAGTTCATCATATTCAAACTTCTTCAGATGACCTTTCCTCCAGCTATTATTGTGCTACAAATATTAAGCATGATGGCAGCTTCCATAATACTAGTCTCACATGACAAATATCACGAGAGTACTTCAGTAGACACTAAGCATTCAGTGGCCTCAAACTTCTTATACACCTCTTCATTCTGTAGATGCCATCTGTACTGGTGGATACAGTCACCCTTAGTCCCAGCAGGCCTTCCATTCATTCCGCCCTTCCATCAACCACTTTGTCCACTGATAACTCTTTTCTAAAGTGTGGAGGGGAGCATTATGAGGGAAGAAGAGTCCAGAAGACATGGTCACAAGAGGCTCATCTTCACTTTAATGTCCTTGAGATGAGAGCAGTCATCCTAGAGTTCCACTACTTACAGAACCCAGGATGTGATTTTAACCTACATAGACACACCTCTGCACTGTGGCACATAAACAAGCAAGAAGGAACCTGATAACACCTGCTCTGCCAAGAGGTCATGACAGCATGATAACAAACAATGTCTTCATAACAGTTGTGAGGTGCAATGTATATTCCAGGCCAAACCAACCTTCTAGCAGACAGGCTCAACCACTGCATCTTGCTACATCATAAGTGGTCCCTCATTCTGTCAGCAGTACAAATTATTACTACTGGGATCAGCCTTGTGGTGACCTCTTTGCTTCTATAACCAATATCAAATGCAGCTGCTACTTCACCCTCATTCCTCCATAGAGACAGACAAGGGATGCCTGGTCCATCCTTGACTACCTGGTCATTTTTACCCCCCAGTGATAACGTTTCTGCAGAAAGCATCATTGTGCAAGGCCTCTGTCATTCTCATAACCCCCTTTTTGGCACAGATAAATCTGGTTCCCTATACATTGGCGCCACCTCAAAAAACAGTCCTCTTTATCATATCTGTCTGGCAAGCCTCACCTGGATACTGTCTCTCTGAAACTAACTGCATGGTTTCCTCTGTTCCAATTATGGCCAGTAATTCATCTTTTTCTGACATGGTCAATCAGATTCTCTTGGCCTCATAGAAAGATACCATTACAAAAACTGACAAGAATAAATAGAAGGGGTCCTCTCTTTGGGCAGTGCATCAACAATTACACCCTTTTTTTTGGCTCTTATTTCATCATTCCTTCAATTCCTGGCAACACTATTTGACTCCAGTTATAGTTACTACAATACCAAAGTTCAGCTGCTGACCATATCTAATTTTCACCAATGGTTTAAATCAATTTCCTTAGCCTCCTAGTAGGTCTGTAGATGTTTTTTAAACTAAAAAGAAAATTTTCTTCTTAGACTCCCCCCCCCCCAAAACAAAGAACTCACTCCCCTAAGAGATCTGAATTTGAGGTCCTAGGATCCCATCTATCCCTGCAGTTTTAAACATCTGTCATGGAAAACCTTACCTCTAGCAGATGTTACTTCAGCAAGAATGATAGCTGAACTGCATGCACTTTCCTGCAAACCTCAATATTTACTTTTCCATAAAGACAGAGTCTCACTGAGACTAAACCCTTCCATTTTACCAAGGTTATCTCTGAATCAGCTTTGAACGAGAATATTCACAAGTTAGTTTTCTTTCTTATTCATACTAACAAAGGAACATTCCTACATTTTTGAATGTTCACAGAAAGCTTTGCTTCAGTTTGTACTTTATTAATGAATTCCATAAAGATAATTAACTCTTTGTCTCCTTTTCAGTTGCTGAACTAGGCTCCATGGTTTCCAAGGTCACTCTGTCCAGATGGCAGTCAGTTTGTATTTTACATATTCGCTGTATAAACAATAAGCATCATGACTCAAAACCTACGGTCCATTTTACAAGGTCATTTGCTACTTCCGTGGCCCTCTTTCAGAAACTTCTCTATAGATAATATTTGTGTTGCAATAACCTGGATAACAATGCACACCTTTATCAAGCACTACAAACTGGATATGATTTATAGATCCAGGTATTTCTTTAGTTCTACCATCCTAATGGGTATCCTCTCATGATGCCACCCAGGAAGCCATGTAGCTAAGGATTCTGTCTCATAAGTCCAGGTGGACAGAGGGGACAATACAGGATATGGAAGTTATGTAATTAGCATAACGATGGATCATTAAAGTCCCACTTCATCTGCCTAGACAACCCCCCCACATTTTCCTCTGTCCAAATGGTTACTTCCATACTTCTGGGTAGACCTGGACGATCTAAGCCTGAAGCATGTTCTTCAGTCCTTCCTTAACATATTTGTCTCTGCATTTCTGATTCTTAGGGGTAAACTTCATTAGAGAGGAGGGTGCATTATGACCTCAAGTGTTGGAGAAAACACAGTAGTGGGAAGTTTCCAGACTGGATCCTCCACAAGGGCAGATAATCAATGATTTGAGGTAGATGGACTTGGACAATAAAGATCTAGCATTATGGCAAATACATAACTTCAATTTCCATCAAACTGTAACTAAGCAGGGTGAAGGGCGAAAAGTTGTCAGGAGGCACAATCAGCAGACGTCAATGGTGTACGTAACTTTATGAAGTGACAAGCATACCATGGCTTCATAAATTAATGCTGATTTTGCATTTGCTGTCATGACTGAAGGACTGAGTGCATGCGCTGATTTAACTGTAGTAAGCAGCTTGCTTTGGTTTTATACTGGATGGAAAAACTTTTTTTTTTTGAGGGAGGTGTAAATCCAGGGAAACACAGGGCACTGGACGAAGTGCTTTTTCTTTAGATAACAGAACTGATGGGCCATCAGTTCTGTTATTTAAAGAAAAAGAATGTTGTGCCTCATTGGTATTACCAGTAGTATTTGATGTCATATCAATGCTCAGTTTATCCAAAGTGTCCCGTTCAGATGTTATAAGAAAAATCAGGTCTTCCTCAATACTTTCCATGAAAACTGAAGCTCTTTGTGAACAAAGATATTTATTTATGGACTTTGCAGACTGCTCATCACTTTTTGTTAGACACTGCTTCTATTTGTGTAGCTGCTTAACTTCAGAAGAAGTTAGTTTTGGTATGGCAATATACCGGATTTATGAGTGTTAACTACATTATGGCTTTATTAAAAAAAATGACAGTGATGACAATATTTTCAATCAAAGCTAAAAACAATCTGTTCTCCCTCATTTTTAGTACCTTATAGATGATTGTTCTAGAGACACAACATTTTCCCTTAAAGAATGCCACAAAGATTATCATTAGCAGGTAATTAAGTCTGGATATTTGTGCAATACACACATACAACTTAGATCAACCAACTCATCTGTTTATTCACCAACCTGCAAACCAGTCAAATGTTATGAGAAACAGAAGGCTATCTTAATAACTGATCAGAAGAGAAAGATTTAATTAGTGAGAAGACGTACCGCAGCAGGTGTAAACCTTTGCTCTAAATGATTGTCACTGTTGAACTGACAATCCGACCCCACGTGCAAAAATGGGAAAAAAGGGGTTATGGATGGATGGATGAAGGAAGAGGATACTAAAAGATGTTAGCACATAGCAGGAAGAAAAAAAAATGAAAGAAAATGAAAAAAATGTGAATTTAATGACTAAATATGGAAATTGTGTCCACTGATGATTGTTTCATAAACAGAACTTCTATTGTGGCAAATACAGTGAATAACAGTTTAAGTAGATTTAGTTTTTTGAGATTTGTACTGAAAACTGATATGTGATGTATGTTATACATCTGTTACAGCTTAGTTCAGAAGGTTTTTAAATGTTTTTGAAGCTGCCTGAATTGTGGGTGCAGTCCTATTTCACTGCTACAGAGACCTCAGTTTTGCAAGCAGAAAAGTTTTAATATAAGCAGCCTTTGCCCATTTTAGGTTCATAGAAGGGTACTAGGCTATTGGCCCTAGGGCCTATATAAGCCTAGCCAAAAATGTACCATGGCTTTCGCCACCCAAGAAAATTATTTTCCTGTGCTCCTGTCGAGCAGAGCCACAGAAGTGATCCCCGGGGTGAATTTCCTATCTCCCATCCAATCATCAAGATTTTTCTTGAACAGTGCTAATGAGGAGCTCTGTTTGACATAGATAGGTAGTCTGTTCCAGAGTATGGGAAGTCTCTGGGACAGGAATCTATCCCTCCAGCATGTTCTGTTTATTGTGGTGATAAGGTTTAGGTCCCTAGCGTGTGTAGCTCGGAGGGATTGGGATTTCTTTAAGTGGAGCATGTCCAACAGCTCTGGGTTTGACATAGCTTTGTATGTTAGGCAGAGATTGCCTCTGAGTAGGCGATATGCGATGGAGTAAAGCTGTTGTTTTTTGAGACGGTCTGCGTAGGGCATCTGTTTGAGGCCAGTAATCCTCTTTGTGAGGTATTTCTGTGGCCTTTCCAGTTGTTGTAGATGTCTTGTGAGGTACATACCAAAAGGAGCATTGTACTCTATAATGGGTCTAATGAGTGATGAGTAGAGGGGAACAATGACCTCTTTTTTTCTGGATGAGAAACCTTTTGTGATGAGGTGAGCCACGTAGAAGGATTTCCTGACCACTGTGGCGATGTAATTATCAAAGGAGAGACTACTGTCCACCCGTGTCCCAAGGTCTCATCACATTTTCGGCATTAAGTAGACTACCAGCTATGTGGTAGTTCATGGGTACAGAGTTTTTAACAAAGGGGATGACAATACACTTTTTGGCATTGAGCTTGAGGCCACGGCTTTGACACCAGGCATCTGTCTCAGTGAAGCCTTTTTGTAGTATGTCCACATCATTAGGAGTTTCAATTATGGCTCCTAGTTTGCAGTCATCTGCAAACTTTGTTAGCCAAAGACCGTCTGTGTTAGCCTGTACTTCAGAGAAGTAGATACCAAACAGGAGAGGACCCAGGACTGGACCCTGTGGTACTCCACTTGTCACTGGTCTGAAGTTGGATTTGGAGTCTGCTACTTTCACAGTGTGGGTTCTGTCTGTGAGCCAGTTGGCAACCCATCTTGTGACATAGGGATTTATACCTAGTTTAGTGAGCTTATCTATAATTCCAGAGTGGGGGATGGTGTCGAAAGCCTTGACGAGATCTAGATAAGCTGTGTGAACCACCTTACCCTCATCTATGGCTTTGGTGACTGCTTCAAAGAAGTCAATCAGGTTTAGGAGACATGATCTGCCTTTTACAAATTCAAACTGGGTAGGGTCCAGAGTCTGGAGATTACCAATGTCTTTGTTTATGAGTTCCATGATGATACGTTCCATGGCCTTGCAGACTAGGCTCGTCAGGCTAATGGGGCGGTAGTTCTCGGGGTCCGTTATGGCTCCCCCTTTGTGGAGTGGGATAACGGTCGTGGTGCACCATTCAGTGGGCAGAAAGCCTGAGGTGAGGCTATGACTGAACATGGCACTTAGGTAGGGTGCCAGTTCATTCTGCAGTTCATGTAGAACGCAGCCTGGGATATTGTCAGGTCCCATGGATGCTGTGTTCTTGGCTTTGGAGAGTGTGTTTTTTACCTGTGCAGCCGTGATTACAGGAACTTTGCATTCTTCCGGTATAGAGATGGGCCCTCTAGGGGGTGAGAGGGGATAAAGTTAGCACTGAACCTATCTGCCAGGATGTTGGCAACATCAGTTGGTTCTGTATAGTTAGTGCCATTGTGCTGTAACTCAGAGCAGATCTGAGTGTTGCCATTGAGATTCTTGACATAGCTATAGAATGCTTTGTGGTTGTCTTTAGAGTCAGTGGCAATGTTGTTTTCGGAACTAGCTTTGCAGGATTTTATGAGGGATCTCAGCTTCTTACTGAGGTTGACCAGGGCGTTCCTCCAGTCATGGGATTTTACTGTTTTTTGCAACAGTTACTTTCTTCCGTTGTAGAGTTTGTTTATGGCAGAGGACCACCAGATCAGCTTCCTTTTTTTGGAGGATAGCATCTTGGTTCTATTGGGGATAGCATGATCCATGCACTCGTGCAGGTGCTTATAAAGTACATTTGTGTAGGATTCAGCAGTTGTAACTCTATTGTCCGTCTGCATGAGTGTCATGAAGTTTGCCACTTCTGTCTTAAGAAGTGTGAAGTTGGCTTTGGAGAAGATTTTTTATGGTGGTTTCTCTAATTGGGGATGGGGGCAGGATGTGGATGCCTAGGGTGATTAGCTTGTGGTCGGATCTGACCAACGAGGAACTGACCTCTGGTGTGGAACACTGGTTGCCCATGTTGGTAATGACCAGGTCTAGGATATTACTGCCCCTGGTGGGGGTGTGAATAAGTTGATCCAAGGCATTAGGATTTATGAATTCCAGAAAACGTTGAGCAAAAGAGTTGGTACATGAGTAGTTTTCCCAGTTAATGGTGGGGTAGTTGAAATCACCCATTATTACGGTGTTAGGTTGTACCCTAATACTTTCCAGTGTATCAAGAAATGAGGAGTGGGAATCCTGGGGCATGATGGGGGGTCTGTAGCAAGCTACAATTTGGATTGCGGTCTTGCCCAGAGTTAGTTGCACTTGGAAAATCTCGGATGCATTATGCTGTTCAGCTAGCCTGGAGGTGTGGCTATCCTTAATGAATATGGACACGCCTCCACCTTTAGTGCTTCGTTCTGGGTTAGGTGTCCGAAAGGTGTGGTATGAATTATAGCCTGGTAATGCAGGGGTGCTCTCTGGAGCTTTGAACCAGGTCTCTGTCACTGTGCAGATGTCGATGTTCGCCATTTTAAGAAGTGCCTCGATTTTCCATAGCTGTGTTACCGTGGAGTTAATATTAGTACATTCTTGTGTATTTTCTGTTGAAAGTGTATTGTAATAGGGCTGTGCTATTTTGATAGTTTGGTTTCTATTTTAAGGTATTCATTTGTGTGGGCTTTGATTCTCTGCTTTGGATCCTAAAACTTTGGGGACTAGTACTGAGACTGATTAGGGAGATGACTGGAAGCATCCCTAAGCTATCTGATAAAGAAAGTGTATTTGAGTAATGAAGAAAACATTTTTTTAAACAAGGCTACATGGCTGTATTACTTCTAATCACAAAATGTATTCTGAAAATGTGATACTGTTAGAAATAATGATAGAATATTGAGTTAAATGTTAAAGGGATCTATATAAAGGACTGATTTACTAATGCAGGGTTGGGGTTAAGAAGCATAGGGATGAGGATATCTTTTCTTTGTAATGCATGCAATACCAAGAATAACATTAGGCAATGGAATGTTTATTTCTGGTTGAAGAGTGTTGACTGGTTATAACTTTGAGATTTAGGCAACTGCTAATATAGTATGGAATATACTGAGAGAAGAGGCTATACATTATACAGAAAGGACAAAAAAGATAATTCAGTGGTAATGTACCATTACAGATTGTAAGAAATGCAGATGCTCACTTTCAGGAAATGTATCTTGGAGATATAAGATGATATACTGGAGGTTAGCTCTCAAGAAAACTGTTAACTCTTGGTGAAGCACCCTCCAAGAGGAAAAAACGCTGAGAGAAGAAGGGAGCCACTTTTGAGATTTTAAGTATTTTTTCTCTGTTTATTTGCTAAGTTTTTCTGCATAGCTGCCTAGCTTGAGCATTTTCTGGCTTGTTAAACTTGATTTCTGTATTAGTAGCTGTATTTAGAGCACAACCAAAAGCTGTTTGCTGAATTTCCTGTTTGCACTTAATTTTAAATCGTTTTTTTCTTAAAACTTGCATATTTTCTGTCCTTGACCTAGCACTCTTGTGTGGGGTCATTTACTGCACTGTTATAACTTGATATTACTTGTGAACCTCTGCTATCTCTGTAAAAACAAAACAAAAAAAAAAATCTTGCTTTTTCCCACTTTTCTGAGAGTTAAAAGTTCAGTTACAGGCTTGCTGTTCCTGAACTGTTTGAAAGTTTCTGTGAGGCCATTTTGCTTGGGCTGAAGGAGGGTCTCTGTGTTTATCAGTGGCAGTGACTAACATTGAGCAGCTTCCCTGCCCCCGGAGAGGTGGTTACTGACTTGAAACTGTAGTTTTATTGGCCACTAGGGGTCATTTCCATAACTCCTTCATCTTCCTCTCTTAAAACCTAGTTGCCTCGTGGTTTGAGCGTCTTTTCAGGCTTGTTGGCTGTTGGTGAAGCACCCTCCAAGAGGAAAAAACGCTGAGAGAAGAAGGGAGCCACTTTTGAAATTTTAAGTATTTTTCTCTGTTTATTTGCTAAGTTTTTCTGCATAGCTGCCTAGCTTGAGCATTTTCTGGCTTGTTAAACTTGATTTCTGTATTAGTAGCTGTATTTAGAGCACAACCAAAAGCTGTTTGCTGAATTTCCTGTTTGCACTTAATTTTAAATCGCTTTTTCTTAAAACTTGCATATTTTCTGTCCTTGACCTAGCACTCTTGTGTGGGGTCATTTACTGCACTGTTATAACTTGATATTACTTGTGAACCTCTGCTATCTCTGTAAAAACAAAACAAAAAAAAAAAATCTTGCTTTTTTCCCACTTTTCTCACAGTTAAAGTTCAGTTACAGGCTTGCTGTTCCTGAACTGTTTGAAAGTTTCTGTGAGGCCATTTTTGCTTGGGCTGAAGGAGGGTCTCTGTGTTTATCAGTGGCAGTGACTAACATTGTGCAGCTTCCCTGCCCCCCGGAGAGGTGGTTACTGACTTGAAACTGTAGTTTTATTGGCCACTAGGGGTCATTTCCATAACTCCTTCATCTTCCTCTCTTAAAACCTAGTTGCCTCGTGGTTTGAGCGTCTTTTCAGGCTTGTTGGCTGTTGGTGAAGCAGCCTCCAAGAGGAAAAAACGCTGAGAGAAGAAGGGAGCCACTTTTGAGATTTTAAGTATATTTTCTCTGTTTATTTGCTAAGTTTTTCTGCATAGCTGCCTAGCTTGAGCATTTTCTGGCTTGTTAAACTTGATTTCTGTATTAGTAGCTGTATTTAGAGCACAACCAAAAGCTGTTTGCTGAATTTCCTGTTTGCACTTAATTTTAAATCGTTTTTTTCTTAAAACTTGCATATTTTCTGTCCTTGACCTAGCACTCTTGTGTGGGGTCATTTACTGCACTGTTATAACTTGATATTACTTGTGAACCTCTGCTATCTCTGTAAAAACAAAACAAAAAAAAAAATCTTGCTTTTTTCCCACTTTTCTGAGAGTTAAAAAAGTTCAGTTACAGGCTTGCTGTTCCTGAACTGTTTGAAAGTTTCTGTGAGGCCATTTTGGCTTGGGCTGAAGGAGGGTCTCTGTGTTTATCAGTGGCAGTGACTAACATTGAGCAGCTTCCCTGCCCCCCGGAGAGGTGGTTACTGACTTGAAACTGTAGTTTTATTGGCCACTAGGGGTCATTTCCATAACTCCTTCATTTGTCCTCGGAGGAGTGGTTTAGAGCAGTGACTTGTGGTTTGTTGGCCAATTTGTGTCATTTCCTGTCTTTTCCAGCCCCTGCTATAAAGCACGCTTTAGCGATTTAGCCGATTTAGCCCGATTTAGCGGAGTTGCTACTGTTGCACACTAGGGCAGCCGGTTAAGCAGGTTTAAACTATTCGGCTACCTAAAGTCCACTCTTTAAATTTTCCCTTAAAACTACCTTCCTCGAACTATACTACTGATCTAATCAGCGATCCTATAATTAAAAGATCATCTCTACTTGACTCCACGTAGACTATTCTCTATCTGTTAAACGTAGCACTTGCTCCTACAGTACTTATTACCTTGGTACGGCACTCTTGTCATAGATAGTACCCCAAAAGGCAACCCCCATTTCTCGGTCACCCACGCCCCCAGAATCTTTTTAAAGTTTTTTGTCTATTCCTTCTAGCATGTCGAGGGATCAGTTGCTAGTGTCCTCTCCTGCTCAGCTGGTGAACCTGGGAATATTGAGGCAATGTTACAATTGCCTCATGTACACAGACAACCCTCTCCTCCTCCCACAAAACACAAATACATGCGAGATGCAACTATACGGCCAAACTGGAGGCTGAGCTCTCTCAACATAGGACTGGCAAGACCAGTCAGGAGGAGAAGGTTACCACACACACTATAGACCCAGTCTCACATATTACCATTACAACCTCAAATCATACACATAAACACACAAAGACATACTGGAGGCTCTGATCAAAAATCTACCAAAACAGCAGAGGCCACCAAAGCAGACACCCAAACAACCACCACCTCAGAACACAACACCTGCAACACATAGACCTCACAGTCAGAGTGTCAAACAGTCACAGCCCTTAAGGCCAAACACAATGCCAGACACACTAGTCATTGGTGACTCCATAGTCAGACACACTGACGTCCCGCTCACCAGACTGAGTAAGGAGAAGGTCACAGTAAGCTGCCTGTCGGGCGCTAGAATCCGCCACATAACGCAAGCACTCAGGTCTCTCAACAGCAGGTACAAATATGATTCAGTCATTGTCCACGCTGGTGTAAACGACCTGAGACGTACCTCCTTGGACTACATGAAAAGAGTCATTGAGGAGCTCTCTGATTATGTAGGCCAGACAGGTATGACCCTGACCTTGAGCAGTATCCTACCTTCACCAAGAATGATGCCACAATACAGAGATAAGATGATCAGCTTTAACAATTGGCTTAAACACTGGTGTCATTCAAAGGGGATCCAGTGTCTGTCTGCCTGGGATGACATGCTGGACAAGCCACGCTGTCATAAGGGACGGCTTGCACCTGTCACCCCTGGGATTCCGGATATTGGCAAAGGCTCTTGCCACCCCATAGTGCCTTTTTAGGCAAGGCTCAAATTCTAAACCTACCACCCTAGAACACAAAAAAAGAGAAAAACTAAGGTTAATGCTACTCAATGCCAGAAGTCTAAATCTCAAAATGCACGCACTCGAGGCCCTTCTCAGTATGGAGAACATCGATGTCTGTGCTGTGACAGAAACCTGGTTCAAGGCTCCTGAGAGCACCCCAGCGCTATCAGGTTTTACCTCATATCATGCGTTCCGCCCCAAAATCTGGACAATACCAAGAAAGGAGGGGGTATCCATATTCATCAAGGACACCCACACCTCAAGACTGGTGGCAACGCATCGATGCATCGAGACCATCCAGGTGCAATTAACCATAGGCAAGACTGCTCTGCAAATTGTAGCATGTTACAGGCCACCCTCACAAACTCAGGAACCTCACATGCCTTCCTGAAAACACTAGAGGGGATAAATGTATCACCAAACACCATCATACTAGGTGACTTCAATTACCCTAATATAGACTGGGAACACTACTCAAGCCCAAACACCCTAGCCCAAAAGTTCCTGGAATTCATAAACTCAAATGCCATGGAACAACTAGTCACCATCCCCACAAGAGGAGATAACATACTTGATCTCATCATCACGAACATGGGAGCACAATGTTCAACACCGGAGGTGTACCCTCACTGGTGAGATCAGACCACAAACTAATCTCGCTGGAGGTCCTCATCCCACCCCCACCTGAAATAAAAAAGACCACAGTAAAGAACTTCTCAAAAGCCGACTTCACACTTCTAAAGACTAGTGTGGTCTCCTTTAAGGCCCCGAGCTGGCGGAAAACAGTACTCAAGCCGCTGAATCACTTACAAATGCCTTCTACCAGCACCTGCAGGACTGCATGGATAAGGCAATCCCAAGCAAAACAAAGACTCTTTGTACCAAAGGCAAGCGTCCAGTCTGGTGGACCCCAGCCATAAACAAACTCTACAACAAAAGGAGGAAGCTACTACAAGATAGAGCAAAATCCTTAAAAGGTAAGACACCCTTGATCACTATAAGTAAAAACTAAGAGCTCTCATAAAATCATCCAAAGCAAATTTCGAGAGAAAAATAGCTAAAGACTCAAAAGACAATCATAAGGCCTTCTTTAGCTATGTTAGAAACCTGGGAGGAAACTCCCAGATATGCTCAGAGCTAGTTCAAAATGATGTGAAGATTACTGATCCTACAGACATTGCCAACATACTGGCTGACAGGTTCAGTGCAAACTTCTCCCCCCCCAAAAGGAGAGATATCTATACCAAACGATTGCAGCCCCCAAACATCTCCAGCCCAAGTGAGAACTGCTCTCTCCAAAGCAAAAACACAGCATCCATGGGACCTGATGGTGTCCCCGGCTGTGTGCTCCATGAACTCAATGAGGAATTAAACCCACAGCTAGGACAGCTGTTTAATCAAAGTCTTACCTCTGGATACGCACCCAGGAGTGGCACTGCAACTGTGGTACCACTTCACAAAGGCGGTGCCTCCACCGACCCTGGAAATTACCGCCCATTAGCTTGACAAGCCTTATCTGCAAAGCCATGGAGAGGATCATAATGGACCTCATAAATAAAGACATAGGAATTTGCAGACTTTGGATCCAACCCAGTTTGGCTTTGTCAAAGGCAGATCATGCCTTTTAAACTTGGTTGACTTTTTCAAACAGTCACCAAAGCCATTGATGAGGGAAAGGCAGTCCATACAGCCTACCTCGATCTGGCTAAGGCCTTCGATACAATACCCCATTCGGTATCATTGAAAAACGCATCAGGTTAAATGTCAGCCCATACATCACAAGATGGGTTGCAAACTGGCTGAGTGACAGAACCCACAGGGTCAGAGCTGCTGGCGCCATGTCAGACTCAAAGCCTGTCACAAGTGGTGTCCCACAGGGCTCAGTCCTGGGCCCACTCTTGTTTGGCATCTACTTTTCCGAGTACAAGCAAACACAGGAGGGTTATGGCTGACAAAGTTTGCAGATGACTGCAAACTGGGCCATAGTAGAAAACACATCTGACACAGATATCCTTCAGAAGGGTCTCACAGAAACGGATAACTGGTGCCAGAGCCACGGCCTAAAGTTAAATGCCAAAAATGCATAGTCATACCCTTCGGGAAAAACGCTGAGAGAAGAAGGAGCCACTTTTGAGATTTTAAGTATTTTTCTCTGTTTATTTGCTAAGTTTTTCTGCATAGCTGCCTAGCTTGAGCATTTTCTGGCTTGTTAAACTTGATTTCTGTATTAGTAGCTGTATTTAGAGCACAACCAAAAGCTGTTTGCTGAATTTCCTGTTTGCACTTAATTTTAAATCGTTTTTTCTTAAAACTTGCATATTTTCTGTCCTTGACCTAGCACTCTTGTGTGGGGTCATTTACTGCACTGTTATAACTTGATATTACTTGTGAACCTCTGCTATCTCTGTAAAAACAAAACAAAAAAAAAAATCTTGCTTTTTCCCACTTTTCTGAGAGTTAAAAAGTTCAGTTACAGGCTTGCTGTTCCTGAACTGTTTGAAAGTTTCTGTGAGGCCATTTTGCTTGGGCTGAAGGAGGGTCTCTGTGTTTATCAGTGGGAGTGACTAACATTGAGCAGCTTCCCTGCCCCCGGAGAGGTGGTTACTGACTTGAAACTGTAGTTTTATTGGCCACTAGGGGTCATTTCCATAACTCCTTCATCTTCCTCTCTTAAAACCTAGTTGCCTCGTGGTTTGAGCGTCTTTTCAGGCTTGTTGGCTGTTGGTGAAGCACCCTCCAAGAGGAAAAAACGCTGAGAGAAGAAGGGAGCCACTTTTGAAATTTTAAGTATTTTTTCTCTGTTTATTTGCTAAGTTTTTCTGCATAGCTGCCTAGCTTGAGCATTTTCTGGCTTGTTAAACTTGATTTCTGTATTAGTAGCTGTATTTAGAGCACAACCAAAAGCTGTTTGCTGAATTTCCTGTTTGCACTTAATTTTAAATCGTTTTTTCTTAAAACTTGCATATTTTCTGTCCTTGACCTAGCACTCTTGTGTGGGGTCATTTACTGCACTGTTATAACTTGATATTACTTGTGAACCTCTGCTATCTCTGTAAAAAACAAAACAAAAAAAAAAAAATCTTGCTTTTTTCCCACTTTTCTGAGAGTTAAAAAAGTTCAGTTACAGGCTTGCTGTTCCTGAACTGTTTGAAAGTTTCTGTGAGGCCATTTTTGCTTGGGCTGAAGGAGGGTCTCTGTGTTTATCAGTGGCAGTGACTAACATTGAGCAGCTTCCCTGCCCCCCGGAGAGGTGGTTACTGACTTGAAACTGTAGTTTTATTGGCCACTAGGGGTCATTTCCATAACTCCTTCATCTTCCTCTCTTAAAACCTAGTTGCCTCGTGGTTTGAGCGTCTTTTCAGGCTTGTTGGCTGTTGGTGAAGCACCCTCCAAGAGGAAAAAACGCTGAGAGAAGAAGGAGCCACTTTTGAGATTTTAAGTATATTTTCTCTGTTTATTTGCTAAGTTTTTCTGCATAGCTGCCTAGCTTGAGCATTTTCTGGCTTGTTAAACTTGATTTCTGTATTAGTAGCTGTATTTAGAGCACAACCAAAAGCTGTTTGCTGAATTTCCTGTTTGCACTTAATTTTAAATCGTTTTTTCTTAAAACTTGCATATTTTCTGTCCTTGACCTAGCACTCTTGTGTGGGGTCATTTACTGCACTGTTATAACTTGATATTACTTGTGAACCTCTGCTATCTCTGTAAAAACAAAACAAAAAAAAAAATCTTGCTTTTTCCCACTTTTCTGAGAGTTAAAAAAGTTCAGTTACAGGCTTGCTGTTCCTGAACTGTTTGAAAGTTTCTGTGAGGCCATTTTTGCTTGGGCTGAAGGAGGGTCTCTGTGTTTATCAGTGGCAGTGACTAACATTGAGCAGCTTCCCTGCCCCCCGGAGAGGTGGTTACTGACTTGAAACTGTAGTTTTATTGGCCACTAGGGGTCATTTCCATAACTCCTTCATTTGTCCTCGGAGGAGTGGTTTAGGGCAGTGACTTGTGGTTTGTTGGCCAATTTGTGTCATTTCCTGTCTTTTCCAGCCCCCTGCTATAAAGCACGCTTTAGCGCGATTTAGCCCGATTTAGCCCGATTTAGCAACTCCTGCTACTGTTGCACACTAGGGCAGCGCCGGTTAAGCAGGTTTAAACTATTCGGGCTACCTAAAGTCCACTCTTTAAATTTTCCCTTAAAACTACCTTCCTCGAACTATACTACTGATCTAATCAGCGTATCCTATAATTAAAAAGATCATCTCTACTTGACTCCAAGTAGACTATTCTCTATCTGTTAAACGTAGCACTTGCTCCTACAGTACTTATTACCTTGATACGGCACTCTTGTCATAGATAGTACCCCAAAAGGCAACCCCCATTTCTCGGTCACCCACGTCCCCAGAATCTTTTTAAAGTTTTTTTGTCTATTCCTTCTAGCATGTCGAGGGATCAGTTGCTAGTGTCCTCTCCTGCTCAGCTGGTGAACCTGGGAATATTGAGGCAATGTTACAATTGCCTCATGTACACAGACAACCCTCTCCTCCTCCCACAAAACACAAATACATGCGAGAGATGCAACTATACGGCCAAACTGGAGGCTGAGCTCTCTCAACATAGGACTGGCAAGACCAGTCAGGAGGAGAAGGTTACCACACACACTATAGACCCAGTCTCACATATTACCATTACAACCTCAAATCATACACATAAACACACAAAGACATACTCGGAGGCTCTGATCAAAAATCTACCAAAACAGCAGAGGCCACCAAAGCAGACACCCAAACAACCACCACCTCAGAACACAACACCTGCAACACATAGACCTCACAGTCAGAGTGTCAAACAGTCACAGCCCTTAAGGCCAAACACAATGCCAGACACACTAGTCATTGGTGACTCCATAGTCAGACACACTGACGCCCCGCCACCAGACTGAGTAAGGAGAAGGTCACAGTAAGCTGCCTGTCGGGCGCTAGAATCCGCCACATAACGCAAGCACTCAGGTCTCTCAACAGCAGGTACAAATATGATTCAGTCATTGTCCACGCTGGTGTAAACGACCTGAGACGTACCTCCTTGGACTACATGAAAAGAGTCATTGAGGAGCTCTCTGATTATGTAGGCCAGACAGGTATGACCCTGACCTTGAGCAGTATCCTACCTTCACCAAGAATGATGCCACAATACAGAGATAAGATGATCAGCTTTAACAATTGGCTTAAACACTGGTGTCATTCAAAGGGGATCCAGTGTCTGTCTGCCTGGGATGACATGCTGGACAAGCCACGCTGCTTCGCAAGGGACGGCTTGCACCTGTCACCCCTGGGATTCCGGATATTGGCAAAGGCTCTTGCCACCCCCATAGTGCCTTTTTTAGGCAAGGCTCAAATTCTAAACCTACCACCCTAGAACACAAAAAAGGAAAAAAACTAAGGGTAATGCTACTCAATGCCAGAAGTCTAAATCTCAAAATGCACGCACTCGAGGCCCTTCTCAGTATGGAGAACATCGATGTCTGTGCTGTGACAGAAACCTGGTTCAAGGCTCCTGAGAGCACCCCAGCGCTATCAGGTTTTACCTCATATCATGCTCCGCCCCAAAATCTGGACAATACCAAGAAAGGAGGGGGGGGTATCCATATTCATCAAGGACACCCACACCTCAAGACTGGTGGCAACGCACGATGCATCGGAGACCATCCAGGTGCAATTAACCATAGGCAAGACTGCTCTGCAAATTGTAGCATGTTACAGGCCACCCTCACAAACTCAGGAACCTCACATGCCTTCCTGAAAACACTAGAGGGGATAAATGTATCACCAAACACCATCATACTAGGTGACTTCAATTACCCTAATATAGACTGGGAACACTACTCAAGCCCAAACACCCTAGCCCAAAAGTTCCTGGAATTCATAAACTCAAATGCCATGGAACAACTAGTCACCATCCCCACAAGAGGAGATAACATACTTGATCTCATCATCACGAACATGGGAGCACAATGTTCAACACCGAGGTGTACCCCTCACTGGTGAGATCAGACCACAAACTAATCTCGCTGGAGGTCCTCATCCCACCCCACCTGAAATAAAAAGACCACAGTAAAGAACTTCTCAAAAGCCGACTTCACACTTCTAAAGACTAGTGTGGTCTCCTTTAAGGCCCCCGAGCTGGCGGAAAACAGTACTCAAGCCGCTGAATCACTTACAAATGCCTTCTACCAGCACCTGCAGGACTGCATGGATAAGGCAATCCCAAGCAAAACAAAGACTCTTTGTACCAAAGGCAAGCGCCCAGTCTGGTGGACCCCAGCCATAAACAAACTCTACAACAAAAGGAGGAAGCTACTACAAGATAGAGCAAAATCCTTAAAAGGTAAGACACCCTTGATCACTATAAGTAAAAACTAAGAGCTCTCATAAAATCATCCAAAGCAAATTTCGAGAGAAAAATAGCTAAAGACTCAAAAGACAATCATAAGGCCTTCTTTAGCTATGTTAGAAACCTGGGAGGAAACTCCCAGATATGCTCAGAGCTAGTTCAAAATGATGTGAAGATTACTGATCCTACAGACATTGCCAACATACTGGCTGACAGGTTCAGTGCAAACTTCTCCCCTCCCCCAAAAGGAGAGATATCTATACCAAACGATTGCAGCCCCCAAACATCTCCAGCCCAAGTGAGAACTGCTCTCTCCAAAGCAAAAACACAGCATCCATGGGACCTGATGGTGTCCCCGGCTGTGTGCTCCATGAACTCAATGAGGAATTAAACCCACAGCTAGGACAGCTGTTTAATCAAAGTCTTACCTCTGGATACGCACCCAGGGAGTGGCGACTGCAACTGTGGTACCACTTCACAAAGGCGGTGCCTCCACCGACCCTGGAAATTACGGCCCATTAGCTTGACAAGCCTTATCTGCAAAGCCATGGAGAGGATCATAATGGACCTCATAAATAAAGACATAGGGAATTTGCAGACTTTGGATCCAACCCAGTTTGGCTTTGTCAAAGGCAGATCATGCCTTTTAAACTTGGTTGACTTTTTCAAACAGTCACCAAAGCCATTGATGAGGGAAAGGCAGTCCATACAGCCTACCTCGATCTGGCTAAGGCCTTCGATACAATACCCCATTCGGGTATCATTGAAAAACTCATCAGCTTAAATGTCAGCCCATACATCACAAGATGGGTTGCAAACTGGCTGAGTGACAGAACCCACAGGGTCAGAGCTGCTGGCGCCATGTCAGACTCAAAGCCTGTCACAAGTGGTGTCCCACAGGGCTCAGTCCTGGGCCCACTCTTGTTTGGCATCTACTTTTCCGGTACAAGCAAACACAGGAGGGTTATGGCTGACAAAGTTTGCAGATGACTGCAAACTGGGCCATAGTAGAAAACACATCTGACACAGATATCCTTCAGAAGGGTCTCACAGAAACGGATAACTGGTGCCAGAGCCACGGCCTAAAGTTAAATGCCAAAAATGCATAGTCATACCCTTCGGGAAAAACAAGGTTACCCCTAGCTACCAAATAGGTGGCAATCCACTGAGCACAGAAGAAGTTATCAGGGACCTGGGGACCCAGGTTGATAGTAGTCTGTCATTCGACACCCATGTAGCTAAAGTAGTTAGGAAGACCTTCTACATTGCCCACCTTATCATGAAGGGATTCTCATCTAGATCAAGGGAGGTCATAGTCTCCCTTTACTCATCACTCATCAGACCAATGATTGAGTACAATGCCCCATTCGAATGTATCTGACCCGACACTTGCAGCAGCTGGAGAGGCCACAAAAGTTCCTCACCAAAAGGATAAAGGGTCTCAAAATCTGTCCTATGCTGCCCGACTGAAAGAACTCCAGCTCTATTCAGTCGCCACCGCTTGCTCAGAGGTGACCTTTGCCTAACATACAAGGCCATGTCAAACCCAGATTTGATGAATATGCTTCACCTCAAAAATCTAGATCCATCAGAGCCACAAGGGCGGAGACTTAAACCTTGACACGGCTATTAATAGGATGTGCTGGAGGGATAGATTCATCACCCAAAGACTCCCTATGCTGTGGAACAAAATCCCGGTACATGTGAGGCAGAGCACCTCGCTGGCCTTGTTCAAGAGAAATCTTGACCAATGGATGGGAGATCGCAGATATACCCCAGGGATTACCTCAGTGTCACTGCTCGACAGAGGCACAGAAAAATAATGGGTATAGTTCCCCATACTAAAGGGGTGGCGTAAGCCACAAAACGATGGGCTAGGCTTGTAAATGCCCTCGGGCAGATAGCCTAGTATGAACCTATGAACCTATGAACCTATAATAGATTGATGTGTGTCATATGCCTCCTAATGAGAAAGATGATTGGTTGATCAGTAAATTAGAATGTTTGGGTAATAATGATAATGTTATACTAATAGATGATTTCAATATTAAACATGTTAGCTGAGAACATTTAAGTCTGGCATATTATAATAGGGAATGGTGGCTGGTAATTCAGGTAGAGAACACAAGATCAGTATTCCAGCTAAAAATGTAAATGTAACTGACTCTTGAGTTTACCAGTATAGAAGATGTATGAATTATATGAGTCAGGGACCATTTAGAGATGGTGATCATGCAATATTTATTTTTAATTTACTTATGTACATCAAGAGAAATGTAAACAAAATAATTTGAGACTATGGAAGGGCTGATTCTGTAAAATTAGTTTTATGTGCAATATGATATAAATGGATGAGAAGGTTACAGTAAATAATACAACAAAGGGTAACTACTATTCAAAAACGTGCACACTGATTAAACAGTCCAATCAGCACACCCACTGTAAAATGAGCATATCGATATAGAAAGAAGTCTGGACGCTAAAATGTATTTGAGTGGCCAGACCATTTATTTGGATATCTTTTACTACAACATTTTAAAAAACAAGACAAAAAATGAAAAATCAGAAACATCCATGAACATTTATCATGTATGCCTTCCCAACCCCCAGTGCACAGACAAACTTCAGGATCCAAATAATGAATAAAACCAGGGACATTATATCCAGCAAACACACTGAAGTCCCTTAAAATTAAAGTTCATTTCTGCAACCTGCTAAGTAGACAATTGAAACTGCATTTGAAAAAAAAAAACACTTTTCCTACCTAAGTAAACTTCTCCACAGAGCAAAATACAATATAGTTAAAAAAAAGACTCCACAGTTGCCTTCCAACACCTCATGAAATGGAGATTTCAATCATTATTTATAACTTCAGTCCTCAATCATTTGCCAGAACACTATACATCTTTTACAAATACTGCCCAAAAATATGACACAAATGTGTAGACATGCTGCCAAAATTTAGATACATAAAGACCATTTACATTCTACACTGTTGACAGCTGTCCTTAAAAAAGGCATAGTTTGGAGTTTACACCAAGAGATAGAGCATGCCCACTACATAGCTGAAATGCCCCAGACTATCAGAAGCCAGCAGAAGAACACTAAAGTCCTTTAATTCAATGACATTATTTACAAAAGGTACAACTTTTTTTCTTTTTTTAAACAATGTCATTGTATAATAGCACTAGTGCACTCCTGTGTGTGGGAAGCACAGAATTTACCAATTGTTAGGTTTATTTAAATCACTCAGGTTTCACCCTAGTGATCAAACCATGCCAACCATGGGTAAATTCTGAGTTACCCACACCCACTCATGGACTATTGCTAAATAGAAACACAGTAAATGTGTATTAATAAAAGAATTCTAAAGGACATGATGCCAGATATTAAAATTAAGGACAATTTGTTTAAAGTAGAAAACCTACTTGGCTTCATTTGGAAGTCAAGCCCATACTGAAGAAAACAGAAAGGTCTAAGTAAAACAAAAGAACTGAGGAAATAGGGTTAAGGAAAGATGAGGAAATAATTTGAGAATATTAGTAATATGGCAACTATAAAAATATAAGGCAAGCTAAGATAGGAAAGGGGCATAAATTGACTGTAGACTATTATAATATTAAGCATTTTTTTCTAAACATGCTGGAAAAGAAGAGAGACAAATTAATTATACATTTTATTGCACATACAGAGGAAGCCGCGGTGGTGCAGCAGTAGCATTGTCGCCTCACAGCAAGAGGTTCTCCTGTTCGATTCTCGGCTGGAGCGCCTTCTGTGTGGAGTCTGCATGTCCTCCCCGCGGTCGAGTGGCGTTCGAAAGACATGCGTGAATGGGCGTGCCTTCTTTGAAGGTTGGGCGTTGAGCTGGCACCACGGCACCGTAAAAATCTACTGCCAATAATTAGCAGACCGGAGTTCCGCTGTGGCGACCCCTAACCAGGAAAAGCCGAAAGAACAACATTGCACATACAGAGGAAATTAAAATGAACAGACTGCAAGCAGATGTATAGAATGAATACTCCAGGAAACATTTACTTCAAAGGATGCTAAAAGGATATCAGTTTAGAAAAGGGATTATGTGTTGTATGGGCACAGATGGACATAATAAATATTCAGCTCAAAGGTAAAAGGGACTTTGATGGGGAGTGCAATCTAAATAACATTACTTCAACTTTCTTTTTTATCTTTTTTTTCCCTCCTCAACAATTTCATCTAGGTCTCCAGTCAACATTTATTCTCCCCATCCAGTAAAGTAAAATTCTTTAGTGACCCAAATCACCTAGTGTGTTTGGGAGTATTTTGCTTTTCTGCAGAAAATTTCCTTCAAAGGGTCACCCCCATCTCTTCTATCTAGCAGTGGAGAGTGAGGACTAGGGTTCAGTGAGACATCATCTGCAACTGATTTGAAATTTCGAATTGGATGCTCCTTCATAGCATGATTTTAAAAAGTAAGGATTTGTGTTCTATATGCTTATTCAAGCTGTGAATAACTCAACAAAAACACAGCTTTTTTACTAACTCAAACAAGAAATGATCCATTTTTTTTGTTTTTCGTGTAGTTGTCTAGCTTGTGGATAAATACCAGCACTCAATAAAGTCTGTCAATAATGTTCATTTTAAACTGATAAGTACTTTATATCTCCACTTATTTTAGAAAGTAAAATGAATTATAGAACATGAATTTTAAAATGTGAAATGTTACAAATGTGAATGAGCTTACATAATGCAGGTGCCATATGTCTTATTTTAACTGCACAAAACATTTTTGCATATTTTCTCATGTAACTTTTTCCAGTTTTCCAAACAAAGAATATCACACACTACATAACCAGCTATATGTGTGTGTGTATATATATATATATATATATATATATATATATATATATATATATATATATATACATATACTACAAATTATTTGGTATTGCTATCTGCACAATGTCAATTTTATGTGTTCTAGCTGCATCTGGGTATATAAATGTGTGTGCATATATAGTCTGGTGGATTTATTTGAAATAAAGAAGTTTTTTTTTCCCTGTTTTAAATCTCCTGCACCACACAGTACTGTTTCCTGTTTAAAGGAATTAACATAATCCTCTTGCTTAGTTATCAGTTTAATAAGGCTTAGTAATAGGGACATGATATTCCTTTTCATAAAACTTGGGCACACAGCTGGGGCATGTGAGAAACTTTTCTTCTTGATGCCACTTTTATGCATCATAGCACATATCCTAGATCATCTACTGTCATTCACAAAATAACATCTAACGCATGTATATCACAAAAACTAGAGGTCAGAGTAAATGTATATCACAAAAACTAGAGGTTAGAGTAAATTTTAAAACATTAGCTGTTCTTTATGTTCAATAAATGTTGCCAACACCCAGCTTCACTGCTGTAGATGGACAATGCTCTGATTAAACCCTGCTGAACTGAGGTTGATTAGTGGCTAGGACACCTGCTAGAGTAAAGACAGGAGAGGAATGCTTTGGTTTAAGTCTACTTGTCTGTCTTTTGGGGGGGGGGATGTGCTTGAGAGTACAGTCTCCACGATGGCAATTACACAGAAAAGGTAGCAGAACCAACCAATGAAATCACATGGAAGTATACCATGCATTGTAAGAGCCCTCCCACACACCAATCCCTTGGAAATGACTTAGCATGCATGAAAGTCAGAGCTCAAACAAAAACAATCTTAGTGGTTGCCTTGATGATAGTTCCTATTGGCCATCTCTTACCCGGTAAAAAGAAAATGAATGGCCCAACTAGCTGAGAAGGGGACAAAGGTCAAAAAGCAGTGGGTCCAAAAAGAATGCAAATGACCTCATTAACAAGGACAGTGGCAACCTCCAAACATCGATCCTACACAGTTTGGCTTCATCAAGGGGAGGTCATGTCTGTTAAATTTGGTTAATTTCTTGGAGACAGTCACCAAAGCCATGGAAGAGGGGAAGACGGTGCACACCACCTACCTTGACCTGGCCAAAGCCTTTGACACTATTCCACACTTGGGCATAATAGATAAACTCTCTCAACTAGGCATCAATCTGTATGTTACCAAATGGGTAGCAAAATAGCTCACTGACAGAACCCACCTAGTCAAAAATAGGGGAAACCACCTCAAGCAGTAGACCCATAACAAATGGCGTACCACAGCATTTGGTCTTGGGGCTGCTGTTACTTGGGATATACTTTTCTGAGGTGCGGGCCAAAACCAGTGGGCTATGGCTGACCATGTTTGCAGGTGACTGCAAGCTGGGTGCTGCCATAAATTCCCCTAGTGATGTGGACATCCCCCAAGAGGGTCTAGCTCAGACAAATGACTGGTGCCAGAAACATGATCTCAAGCTGAATACTAAAAAATGCATCATCATCCCCTTTGAGGAGTGTGATATCCCCACAAATTATCACATAAATAACAACATCCTAAGCACATAATCTGTCGTGAGAGATTTGGGCACCCAGGTTGACAGCAACCTGACTTTTGACCACCATGTTGCTTCCGCCATACAGAAAGACTTCTACATGGCTCACCTCATACATAAGGGTATCTTGTCCGGGGACAAGGGGGTCATAACATCCCTGTATTCTTCCCTTATAAGGCCCATTATTGAGTATAATGCCACTTTTGGCATGCACTTCGCAAAGCACATGCAGCAGTTGGAGGGACCACAGGGGTTCCTCACCAGGAGAATCCAGGGCCTCAAACATCTACCATACACAGATAGGCTAAAAGCCCTAGCCCTCTTCTCAGTTTCATACAGACTCCTCAGAGGTGACCTCTGTATGGCATACAAGGTGATCATGGACCCCACCTTGATGGGACTGCTGCATATCCGCATGTCAAGCTCCATTCGAGTAACTCACATGCATGGCCTCAACCTGGTCTGTGACATCAACTGGACTTGTTGGCAGGACAGATTTGTGTCCCACAGACTCCACCCATCTGTGGAATAGACTCCCTCTCAATGTCAAGCAGAGTACCTATTTACCCCTTTTTAAGTGCAACCTGGATAACTGGATGGGAAACAGAAAATATACCCTTGGGATTTCACCCGTGTCCCTGCTGGACAGGGGCATCGGGTGCTGACTTGTCTAAACATGAGCTAAACTCTTGGCTAGGCTTATAAGGGCCAATACCCTAATAACCTCCTATGATCCTATGAACAAAAAATGCAGTTGTATAAAATATTTACCACATTAGATTTTTGAAGAGTGGTCACTGTAACAACAAAGCATTACATTTGAATTTACCACCTTCAGATTCCCATGATTTGGCTGGACATTTCTCAGTAGTTGCAACTTTCCTGTTAAGACAAAGACAGGTTTCACCCGTGCAAAGGTGCTGACACACACAGAGGGACTATAAGTACATGGGTGTGCGTATAGATACTAATATATACATACACCCCTCATGTGGAGGGGCTACAACCACCCACACCCCCTGCTAATTATACAGACCAACTCCAAGATCGCACAAAATTGGAGAAAGGGCAAATTCCATTTTCAGTATTTTGAGTTTTAGATGTTTTGATTTTCAGTCTTTTGAGCATTTGATCTTCTGAAAGGGATCCACTTACACACATACATATATAATATAAACTTACATATACATGTCTGCATGTGCACACACTCACACACACACACACACACATACATATATATATATATATATATATATATATATATATGCATACACACACACAACTCACACATACACATATATATATATATATATATATATATATATATATATATATATATGCAGTATGTTGAGTGTGTATGTTGTCGACAGCTGTTTAGTTTCATATATATATATATATATATATATATATATATATATTAGATATAGATATGCTTCACAACAAATAAAATAAAAAACAAGAATAAAATCCAAGATATAAACGATCAGAAACCAGGATCTTCCACAATAAGCATTTAATCCAAACTCTAGCACCTTGACAGTAGCCTTCTAAGGAGAATACATACAAAGAAAATGCAGCACATATTTATACAATAATATAAATCAATTAATCAATAAATCAATCATTTAAACATTAATTAACTAATTAAAACATTTCAAATACAAAATTAATATAAAAACTTTCCAGTTGCATTCTATATTAATGCCCCTAGGGGCTAAAGTGCTATATTTCAATATAAAAAGAGTTTCTTTATATAAAAGTTTTTTCTTAACAATACTATTATACTGTATACTAGGAATATGTTCCAAAACGGTTCCTAATAAACCTTGTGGGTTACTATTATGATGTGTTTTAAAATGCATTGCAAGTGGGCTCTCTCTTTTCTCATTTCTGATGTCTCTGACATGTTCCTGCAACCTGGTTTTGAATGACCTTTTACTTTCATCTATATAGAACATTTCACATGGGCATCTCAATACATACACAATACTTTCTGTGTTACATGAAAACTTAGCATTAGGTTGAAAATACATCCCATAATGCACTGAAATGTCCTACTTATATAATGACATATTATACATTTTGTACATGGATATGTTCCCAAAAAATCAGGGTTATAACTCAGACCTATACTAGGTCTTATAAGTCTAGCATGGACTAACATGTCCTTTATATTTTTAACCCATCTGAATGAGAAATTTAGATTTTTATCAAGTATATCTACCAAGTCCCTGTATTTAAACAAATAAGTCCAATAGAACTTCATAGCTTGTTTTACTTCTTCTGCTAACAAATCATAAGTCATAACTGCATATATTTTCTTTAAATTATCTGATTTTTCTTTTGTTCTGTTCTGATATTTTCTATTGTAACCACTACTAGGTTTACATATAATACCTTTCTTAACCTTGTCCAAGGAAAGTTGCACTTCATCTGCACTATAACCCCTTTTAATAAACAATTGTGAAGTTTTCTCTAATTCACTATTTACTTCTTTTGTATTATTACATAGCCTCCTTATCCTAGTCAATTCTCCATAGGGAAGAGATTTCAGGAGATGGGGGATGACAACTGGAGGCATCCAAAAAATGTAGGCCATCCTCAGATTTCCCACTCTTACTTCCTTCTAGACTAATGTCCAGCAAATTCACTTTGTTTCCCAACTGGAAACCATCAGATTTCAACATGAATCTATTCTCTTGGATATCATCCAGAAAGTTTGTCACTTCATCTCTACCCCCTTCACACAAAACAGACTTCAGTACAGTACACTACCTATGGTGAAACAGCATGATTGTGTTTAGTCCTGCTGCAGCGTTAGTAAGGGCCTGTGTAAAGACAAGACCATAGAGGAAGACAGCCTAGCTTTGTCAAGGGAGAAAACCATGGCTGTCTTGGCCAGGTTGATCTATGATTGCATGGTTAGGTCAACATTTAATCACATTAAAAAGCACTTTCTAAATGAAAAGGAAAACAAGAAATGCAAAAGCTGAGGTCTGGTTAGTTAAAAAAAAAAAGAGAGAGATTTTTTGTTTTACTTTTACACCGTATCAAATTGCTGGGTACAATGTAGCAAGCAGTTGCTACAGTGTAGACCATGCATGGAATGCTACAGCATTCAGGTTTAACCACAAATGCAATGGAGGAGGTACGAAAGCAGAGCACAGAAACAGGTCCAGAATGGTTGAGTGGGGGATGGGTACTTTGTGCATCAGGCCACCTGCTTGCACATCCATTTTATTTTTCTCTTCAATGAAATAAGTGGGGTGGGGTGTGGGTCTGTAATAAGCTAATTGCTACAATGTAGCAACTGGCTTAATACAGTAAATTTTTTTTTTTAATTTTTCCCATTCTTCACTTGAAGAGCTGCTGGGGGTGGGGTGCTAGTTCATGGCACCTGCACAGGGCATTGGTTGAGTCAGCTATGCTTCTGTGTGATATTATTATTATGAATGATCAAAAATCTACTGCCAATCATTAGCGGACCAGAGTTCCGCTGTGGCAAACCCTTACCGGGAAAAAGCCGAAAGACAAACAACAACAACAATTAATTTTTGAAAAGTATTTCTTAATTTCTTGACATAATGGATTTGTAGTTTGCTTTGATGTCTGTAGTAAGCTTATGCTCATACTCTATTTTACATTTCTAATAGTGCTTAAGAATTCCCTACTAGCATGTTTCAGTGTGGTCTTGATGTGGTTGATGTGAATTGCTTAACTTTTCAATATTTCTTTCTTTTGTTACACAATTCATTAATATCAGAGTTCCACAGGTATATTCCTCAAGTTGATGTTATATTTAGGGTACCTGAGTACTGACTTTTCTATGCATCTGTTTAGGATCTGGCAAATGTCGGAGGTGAATGCAGCAATCCACTCAGTTTGATCCTTCTGTGGGGAATTGGAGAATTTTGAATAGTGTGCTCTGGAGAAGCCTCTAAAGATAGTTTCATTTGGTGTCAGGGTGGTACCATATGGACTGAGACATGACCAATATGTGGTCAGATTTAACATGGGATGAGGAGATGCAGGCTCAGAGTACAGGCAGGAGCTAGACTGCTAAGGACCAGATCAAGGATATTAGAGCTTCCAGTGCATATCTTTAAATTTGCTCCAGTACAATGGTATTAACAACGTTAAGGACATAGTGAGCATATCCATTTTAAGAGGTGTAATTGATGTCCTCTAGCAAGAAGGCATTTGGTTTGATATTTAATCCCTCAGTGGTGTTAAGGTGATTTTCATAATCTTTGGGGGACATTGATGAGGAAATGTAGCTAATAACAAAGTAATAGTTGGATTTGTTAAGGGTAATTTGGGATCTCTAGGATCTCCACATTAGAGTTGTAGGTGATCTGATGTAAGTTGGTGGTGTTTCTAATAAAACAAAAGTTACTCCCCCAAAGTTACTCAAGGTCCTGAAGGTGTGACAGCTACTTAACCCTAGTGTAGATTAAGTGGTGTCATTCTACTAACATAACTACACAAATATGAATGTGTTCAAGTTGCAGGAGGGCCTTAACTTCAGGCGTCTTTCTATGTGCTGAATGGTGCCACCATGATGTTGTCAGAATCTGTGCTTGCTTGCTTGCTATGTTTTAATACCCATCTGAGAGCTCTACCTAAAAAAAGCCACTACAGGGGCAGCAAAAGCATTTTACCCAGTATGTGACATCTCTGGTATGAGAGGTATAAGCATTTCTTAGTGACACAGGAAATCTTTTTTTTAAACACCTTTACTGAATTATCACTTGTGACATAGGCAAACTTACACTTATATAGCACTCAAACCATATTAACAAGCACACATTTATAATTCAGTTCTATTGTTATATATCATATATCATATAAGCTGAGCAACATTACACAAATTATTCAATCCCTGCCTTTTCTTAAACCTCATTCCTCCTCCAAAACATTTTTCTACATGTATTGTTCCTACACTTTCAATTTTTTTTCTATTTAATTTACTCCTACCCTTTTTCTAAAGATCCACTTCCTGCTCTTCTATCTCTGTTACAATATTCATTACTTCAAGTACAGTTATATTTTGATTTCTATTTTCTAGTAATTACTTTGTTTTGGCATACACCAAAATTAAACTTCATATGGCTTTATGTTCAGACAATTCAGATCCTGTATCCCAGTTCAAAAAATAATTTCCTTAGTTCCATGCATTTGCTCGTCCAATATTATTGACAGAGTACTCTGTAGAGAATTTTTAAAGTCTGCCACCTCATTACACTCCCAAAACATATGTTCCCAGTTACCTCTTTTTTCCTCCATCATACCTCTTACATTTGCCATCTACTCTTTGTGCTCTGCTTGTGACATAAAGTATCTGTGTAGATACTTCCAGGCAAAAATCCTAAGTTTTCTAGATTTTGTTGCATATTTGGGAGCCATACATATGTCCCCCCATTGTTTCTTTGTAAACTGCTTAGCTAATCTCTCTCCCCAATTTTTTTCTGACCTCTTCCAATTGATTTCCATAGTTATTGTGCAACCCAATAGCACTGGCAGCATGGACTTGAACATTATTGCTCAAACGGTGGCAACACTTGCATCTACTGTTGCTGGGCTTTCCGCTAAGATAGAGTCACTTCTAGGTCAATTAGCGGATCATCGTAGTCAGGGGCTCAATAATACTGTTATATCGAGTCCTGACATTTCAGTGATTACACCAGCACAAAGGAGCATTAATTCCAACAATCACTCTTATGAACGAGGTCTGGCAGGCAGCAGAAATGTGAATGGGAGTGGACTAGCATCTACTAACACGCTAGATGCACGTATTGAAAAAATGCCAACAGATTCGGTTGAGCAATGGCTCAGGAATGGAATTATCTTTGATGGACAGAATATGAACACTACCAACCAACACAGCAGTCTCGAGCAACAATTTCTGGGTTTTAAGGAAGCTTTATTCAGGTACAAACGTTTGAAATTGGAAAATGAATATCTGCACGAGTGTGTAAGGAGAGAGCAGATTCCCAAGGGCCTTTGGAAATGGAAATGTCTGACTGGGCTTATTAAGAACTCCCAGTTATACCGGGACTTAAAGAATTTTTTCAACAAGCAAGGTTGTGAGTTGTTAAACATTTTTATTACTGATAACAATAAGAAAATGGCTGCTATTTTAAAGGACATTAACAAACTTGATACTGAAATTAAGCATGATTTATTATTTGAACATAGGTTGGTTGAATTTAATAATTTATTTAAGTGTTGATAATGACTTGGTGCAATTGCAAAAAAGGAAAGAAAGAAAACTGTTTAGGGATAAAACTGATTATGATGAGGGGAGGGCATACCTTGACCCACCACTGGGCCAACAAGCTAGGTGGGCTGAAAGATGTGAAGAGGTAAATGTAATTAATGAAGATGATGATGTGGTAGATTCAGTGGATGACAATGCCCCTTTAGAACCACCGCCTCTGAGGAGATCCCAGCGATTGATGAATCAGAGGGGGGGAGACAAGGGAACGGAGGGTATGGACAAGTGAAATGAATTATCAGAATCAATGGAGGAGGGGGAGACAACAACAACAGTATTAGAGGTGATGAATGATACCAATGAAAGGGTTGGGATGTATAAATGTACCATTGTGAAGAATCTTGAGCATGATTTCAGCATTTACAATTATAGTAGGACAACTGTGAGTACTGATTGGGCAGAACTGTTCTCAAAATGGCTCAACTTTGTGCCAACAACTGGTAGTGACATTGTCAATACTATTTTGGAGTTTAAATTATTCACTAGGAAGTTGAATTTGGAACTCTTTTTTTCACAGGAGGGGGCTAGACAATGCATGCTGCAGGGGAATCTAGGCCAATTAAATAAACCAAGTACTTTCATTCCCTCTATGCACCCGACAGTACAAATGTATGAGACCCTTTGTGAAAATGAATTCAGAAAAGTGGTTGCCAAAAAGAATAACAAAAATCTTCTTGATAATAATGGGGCCAATAATTTAACTAGGCAAGAAATTACATTGCTTCGTGATACTTTAGAGAATGATGAAATTAGGATTATGAAACCGGATAAGGGGGGGAGGAACTGTTATCATGGATCTGTGTGATTACAATAGTAAAATGACTGACTTACTGTACAGTGACACATACACAGAGGTTTCCAAAAATGAGTTAAATATATCCTACAGGCGTATAGATTTAGACATTGAACTTTTACTCAATGAGCAAATTACTGTAGAAACTTCTAGATTTTTGGACACTACCATTTTTGGAATCCCTAAAATACATAAGAGTATCTCCGACCCCCCCTTATGACCGATTGTCGAAGCGAAAGCTTCTAAAACCTTCAGTGTGGCTAAATATATTGACAACACTGTTAAGCACACCCTCGATAACAGAGACCTGGTGATCAAGGACTCTTGGGACTTTCTGTCCAAAGTTAAGAACAGTATGTACCACGAGGACTTTATCTTGGTCACCACTGACATCCGTGACCTCTTCTCAGTAATACCCCATGATGTTGGACTAGAATGGTTCTATGACTATTTATGCTTAAACAGTACACTGAACCATGACACTATCCTTACTATCAGGTCCTGTATGGAAATGGTTCTGGACAACAATTTTATCGCTTTTGAGGGGCATTTATTCAAGCAGGTGCAGGGGGTGGCAATGGGCGCATGTTGCGCACTGTCATTTGCTAACATTGTATTAGCACAGTGGGAAGACCTCTATGTAGTGAACTCTGAATTCAAGGACATGTGGGTACTATATGGACGGTACCTGGATGATATGGTCTTATTTTGGCATGGGAGCGAAGATTACCTGAATAGGTTCTTTGTTTACATCAACAACACTATCAACTTTTTGAAATTTACCATGACCAAGGACCTTGACACCTTGAATTATCTGGATGTTACTATTAAGAAAGATCACTTTAAGGGTAGGTTCACTTCGCACCTTTATGTAAAACCTACCTATTCTAACTCTTTGTTGCATTTTGAGAGTTGCCACCCTCTGCATCAGAAAAAATCCCTTGTCAAGGGTCAATACGTGAGATTGGCCAGAATGGTGTCTGACCAGGACGATTTTGATAAAGAATGTGATGTCTTAATGGGGATGTTGCAGAAAGGAGGTTAACCCTTTAACTTTGTCAATGACATAGCTGAAGATATGGGGGTATTTATTCTACACTCTTGGAGAAGCCTGAAGGTTTGAACAGAACCTCTGGTTTGGTCAAAACTGACAGTTTCACTAGGGCATGTGTCCTGCCCTTCACTAGGGATTTTTTTAACATTAGAAGCATCATTTATGATTTTTGGAACATTTTTTGTTTGGATGAGAAGATCAACGAAAGGATGGAGGAAAAAACTCTTGTGGTTTACAAAAAGGGCACGTCCTTGAAAGGCCTGGTGGAGAGGAAAAAGGTAAAGGCAGGCCAAGGTGGAACTTTTAAATGTGGGAGGTGTGGACAATGCCCCTATGTATTGGACACTGATTCCATTAGAGTCAGGAACTATGGTAAAATTACTATTAATATGAAGTGTTACTGTTACACCAAGGGAGTGGTATATATTGCAACCTGTATGCTATGTGAGGGGTACTAAGTTGGGAAGACAATCAGAGCCCTCAGACAACTATGATATACTAAAAAATAAAGAAATCAATGCTTTATTTAAGCATATAAAGGTATACTCGACACATCATTTTAAATTATTTGTACTTGAACAAGTAGACCTGGGTCCACGAGGGGGGCCCAACAATGACTTCCTTGAATATTTAGAGTTCAAATGGCAGATCAAATTAAATGCATGTCAACCACCTGGGCTCAATGACAAGTTTTCCATTAGTTCTGTATTAAAACTAAAATCAGCTTTTTTATGTGATTTTATTCAAGATCTGTGTTTTAAATCATACTTCAATACATAATATATTAATGTCTATGTGGTTGGTAGGTGGCAATTGGTGTGTTGCAGTGGGCAGTTACTGTGATTATGTGCTACTGTCTTTTTAAACTGCTTAATTATTTTACAGAAAATTATGTTTGCTTTGTCAACCAATGTCTGTAAGGGTTAGGGTATTTAAATATGGCATTTTTTGCATGTTCTTGTTCTGATGAAGTCTTGTGATTTTGACGAAAGCACTTAACTTTTTTCAATAAAATTTCTGGATTTAGTGCTGCTTGTTCCTTTGGTGATCCTCTTCATATATTTTTTACATATTGTGCAATATTTTATATGCCTCACCAGCTATCCCCATAAAAGCAGCTTCTGTTCTAGATTCAGTTAAAAACTCAACCAGTGCAGGTCTTTCATTTAGGATTCCCCGATTCCTTTCTCTTTTGTCTATACTCTGATATCAATCCCTGATAGGGAAGGCAATTACTAGCCTGTAATCCAAACATAGCCACCGGAACCATAGAGCGACGGGGAGGGAGCGCCCCTCCACTTTTACAGTGGCAAGACCTGTTAGGACCCATGCGTGCATCACATGAATTTTAAACACAAATATGCTCGGGAATCATTGCTGCCAGAGAGTCACCCCACAGAGTCACACAGTAAGCACTGCCATTTATTTATGTTAGTGAAACTGCTGCTGGGCTCCAATGTTGTATTTATGAAACTGCTGCTGGGCTCCGATGTTGTACTTATGTTAGTGATGGGCTCCAATATTGTATTTATGTTAGTGATAGGCTCTGATGTTGTATTTATGAAACTGCTGATGGGCTCCGATGTTGTACTTATGAAACTGCTGCTGGGCTCTAATGTTGTATTTATGAAACTGTTGCTGGGCTCCAATGCTGTACTTATAAAACTGCTGCTGGGCTCCAATGTATTTATGAATACTGCTGCTGCGCTCCGATGTATTTATGTTAGTGAAACTGGTGTGTGTGTGTGTGTGTGTGTGTGTGTGTGTGTGTGTGTGTGTGTGTGTGTGTGTGTGTGTGTCTGTGAGAGAGAGAGAGAGACTGCAGACAGGGTTCTATATTGTAGTTTATTTACGTTAGAAGGTCAAAAAAAGAAAAAAAGTCACTTGTTTATTTAGGATGACTGTTGCAGATATGTTACCAACTTTATGTTTATATAGTTTGACAGTTTTATGCAGGTTGAGAAGCTTCACAAATATGACACATAAAGAAGTGCGTTATTCTTCACTCTATCAAACATGTAAATGGCTACGACCTTCTTCACGGCATTTTTCCACATATACGACAAGCACAAGTTGCTATCATAGTCAGGCATAGACTAGAATAACATTTTCAAGAAAGGCTGTGAAAAGAAAGGGCTTATCAAAGGAAACAGAAAAACATGTATGCCCTGCTAAGTGCATTAAAGACCACAGGGTGATACAGCTTGACCTGGAAAAGAAGTATCTGTCAACCTCTAGCATGCTTTCTTTTCCATATGAGAGCACAATGTTTCAAAGCCGATCCTAGCCCTATGTATCATTAAAAAAAGAAAAAAAAATCATAGAGGTACTGCAGCTAACATGATCATATCTCCCAATCTATGAGCATTAACAATCGAAGTAGGCTGCTAACCTTTAAAAATCACAAAGAGGGGCACTTTCTTATTTTCCACAATAGAAGGCTGTTTGTGAAAAGGACCCTTACTCTTGGCTTACTTTATTTATTTAATATTGTAGGTGTCCATAGATAGGTCTTACTGCACAGGGAGCTCAGAAGCATCAGTAATCTAAGAGGAGCAAGGCTAAATTTGAGGGCCAAAAATTACAGTAGCTGAGGGGTACGAGCACAAAGAACTGATGGTTGATCTCTTCAAAGTATTTATAATAATAATAATAATAATAATAATAATAGTACATCATTGTTCATAAAGTTGCAAGGACTTTTTTTTCTCAGTTTTCGTTGCTCCTTTCAAAACCAAGAGAAGCATTAGGCGATGACAGCTTCAAATGGTTTTGTACCTGTGGGCCTCAAACTGCAACGTTCTTTCCTACATAGCATATTTTGGTGCACTGATTATATCGCAACACCAGTGCACAGCAGATGACATTTTCATTGGTATAATAATAATAATATGCAACAGTTCTCAAACATCCCTCAGAAGAGACACCTGCATTCATCTGGTTAAGCGATGCAGATGGCAACTAACTGAATACAAATGTACTTTACTTTCTGTGTGTGTGAAATGTCCCAGGTACTTATTCCTGGTGGGTCAAACCCTGGACCTTAGGTACAACAGCTTGATTCTCTACCCACACCACCACTCAGTCCATAGCTCTCAACTATTTCATTAATCAGTGAGAACACAATTCACTAAATAATGATAGCACTTTAAACTTCAGTCTCCCTGTCTTTCAATGGAAATACGTGGTAACACAAAACACTATTTTAGCAACTTTCCTAGATTATACAAGCAATACTTAAAATGTGTCCCTGGTTTTGGCCCTTTGCCCCCCCCCCCAAAAAAAAAATAAATGTTGGCTTTTTCCACATTTCTTCTGCTGTGAAATTGAGAGGCTTAGTTGTGTCAAGTGGATGGTGCAGTAGTAGTGTTGCTGCTTCACATCAAGAGGTTCTCTGGGTCGATTCTCGGTGGGGTGCTTTCTGTGTAGAGTCTATATATTCTATCTCTGTTTGTGCGGGTTTCCTGTGGATGCTCCAGTTTCCTCCCATGTTACAAAGACATGCGTCTGGAGCATTGTTCCTTGGACCTGTGCTGAAAATTGGCTTTGCTGGGAGTGGATGCTGCAGTCCTGTGAATGTCCTCCTTTGGAGGAGTTACCTATCAGTTTGCCATCCATTCCCTATTGAAATATTACTAGCTTATCATTTTGTAATGTAACATAGGCACTTTATTCTTCAAGGGCAACAGCCATTGTATTTGTAAATGAAACAATGAAATATAAAGTTGTTTGCTAGCAGCAACCTCTTCATTAGTTGGAGATCCCTTTAATGTGGAATTATTTAGATGACTTACTTCTGCAGAGATTTTGCACATTTACTGATATTGGTGGATTGTAATGACAGAGGTTTGGGTGGCCTTTTTATGGTTGAAATTTTCTGAAATGGGTAGTTTTGTCATTGGTTCATACATTTTGTGTCGTTGCTTACTAGAAAACTGTTCAAAACTACAAATTTAAAATGCAATCTACCAACTTGTGCTGTATTATACAAGGACTATAATTTAATACAATCAGGAAGGTGAATCAAAGAATGCATACATGTATGCATGACCCTAAAAATGTGTTTGAAAACAGCCCAGAGGAAAGTGTGAAGGGCTCAAAATCATAGGCAAATTGTAAACTTTACTCTTGTTACCGAAGCAATGGATGAAGGTAAAACAGTTCACACCACATTACCTTGACCTGGTCAAGCCTTTTGACACAATCACCTACTCAGGTGTAGTACAAAAGATGAATAATGTAGGAGGAGCAAACACTTCCTTCACTAGCTGGATTGTCAACTTGCGTACAGGATGCAGGAGAACAAGACAGGGGAAGAGACCAGTCATAAATGGAGTCCCCCAGGGTTCAGTGCTGAGACTTTTTCTGTTTGGCATATACATCTCAAAAGTGAAAGGAAATGACAAAGGGGTTTGGCCGCCTAAGTTTGAGAGGACTGCAAGCTAGGGGCAGTTATTGACTCCCCAAATTACTTAACCATCATGCAGGAGGGTTTGTCCCAAACAATAACTGGTGTCAAAATCATGACAATGCCTTCTGAGAACTGACCCAATTGTTTGGCATTTGGGAATTTGTGTGTACAGTGACCTAACTTTTGATCAACATGTGCCCAGAGTCATAAGAAAGCCTTTCCATATTGCACAGCTTATAAACAAATTGATTGGGACTAGATCTAGAGATGCTGTTGTCCCCTTTACAAAGCTCTCATTAAGTCAATCATTTTGTATAATGCCTACTTTGGCACGTATCTGTCCAACCCCATGCAACAATTGGAATACCTTCAGAGATACCTTACTTAAAAGGATACAAGTCCTAAACAACAGGTCTTGCATGGACCACCTCAAAGAATTATTACTATACTCAGTATCCTACACAGTGCTTAGAGGTGACATGTCTTGCATACAAGGCATCCTCCGACCTAATGCAGATGGACCTACTGAACATCAGCAAGTCAAATGGCATCAGAAATACTCAGTCCAGGTATCTAAATTAAATGTTGTGGAGAGATGGATATATACTACAGAAACTACCACTGTTCCAGATTAGACTATCCATAAAAATAAAACAAAGCTCATCCGTCCATATTCAAATGCAACTTGGATCTAAGGATGGGTAATAGACACTGTACTCCAGGATTGCCCCTCATGCTACTAATGGGTAGAGACATTTCCTAAATATTGCAGCCCTTATATGAGTCCCTTCAAATTATCTATGGAATGATTACAGTTATTCTCACTAGGGCTAATATACAATTATCAGCCATGGAATAGGTAAGACCAATCAGAAAATGTTAATTCAAGAATCAAGCATCAAAAGGGAACTGACTAAGCTTAAAAAGTCCTTCAAGTGAACCTATGGTGTGGTAGTAAATAGTTATAAAAAATTGCCCTTTTTAGATCACTAAGTGCCCCTTTCACCCTCCACCCCCTCCCAGTCTTCAACAACTTCCGGCACCTATGAATCCAAATGTCTTATTGGCCTCTTCCCATTCTTTTACCTTTCCTTCTCTAATTATTTCTTTGCCATCTTCCTCCAGTAAATTCTAGCCCCTTCTTGTCTATTTGCTGTACCCCTTAACTGCAGTCATCCCTACTGGCAGAATCTCCTTTCTCCATTCCTGTGTTAGCTAAGTTCTTAGTATAATTTCTAATACTTTATTAATATAATATTCTGCATGACTGTTGTTATTCTCCTTAAGGATCTGCATCCAAAATCCCATTATTTCCTTATTTCTTGAATTATCTCCCCCTCCCCCAGATTCATCATCATCCTTTCCACTCTGAATTGCAGCTTTCTGTTTGTGGTATGTATAAGAGCCTTAACTGTACAGATCTAAATTACCCCTTCAAATCAGGTAATCCTAAACCTCCATGTCCTATTGGGAGGATTAACTTATCACACTTGACTCTTGCCCTCTTCCCTCCCAAATAAACCCCTTCAACTCATTAATTACTATTCACAACTTCTCTTGTCGAAAAAATATGCCTGACCTGTGCATAAAACTAAAGGGACTAAAACATTTTATTGTTTGTATCTTGTTATCCATGTCCACAGGAAAGAGCTGCATTAACTGAATCCTTTTTAATACATACTCCTAATTACTTCATTTTATCACGTCCCCATAAATATGGGTATTGCTGAACCAATTCATATGTTGGTACAGAGTTACTAGCCATAGCCTTTGTTTTATCTTCATTAATTTTAAATCCCCAAAAAAACTCAAACTGTCTCAGAATATTCCACAACACTGAGGTGTCCTTTTCTGGTTCCCTCAGGTACAAAATATCATCTGCAAATAAAGCCTTTCCTTGAACACTATACCAGTTATATCCTTGAGTTTCGGAGTCCTGTATTTTCTTTGCCAATGGTTCTACATATAACACAAATAAAACAAGGGGAAATTGGATATTCCAGCCTGGCTCCTCTGTTTAGACACAACTTATTAGAGAGGAACTTTCCCACTTTGATTTTTCCCTCTAATTCCTCATACATCATTCTAATTAACTTTATTATTGTATCAGGAACTGCCCAATTCATAAAATCCCAGCTTACTCTGTGTTAAGACCCACCAATACCAATGGCATTTTCTTACATTCTGCTTCCCTCTGATCATCATAGTTCTATTAATGTTGTCAAATGTTTGCCTCCCCTCCACAAAACCATATTGTCCATATCTATCAATGTTAGCATCACGTTTGGCATTCTTTAAAGCATTATAGACATAAACACTTTATAATCACAGTTTAAAGTTGAAATGGGCCTGTATGAAGCTGAAAGAAATGGGTCTTAACTGTCTTTACCTATTACAGCCACCACAGTTTTTTTGCCCTAGGATGATTGTGCTTATCCCACTTTTAAAATGCTGTTAAAAACTTTGCAGATCTTTAACACTTTCTTCCCTCCTAGCTTCCACACTTCTACCAGAATACCTTCCATTTCTGCAGACTTTTCTGGGGATTGGTTATACATCACTATTTTTATCTCATCTCCTCCTATCTTTACTGTTTGTTGCTGAGCATTATCACCTCTAACCTTGGCATATTTAAGTATTCCTTATATATTTCCATTTGTGCTTTTCTTAATTTCCCCACTTCCATACTTTATACAAATGTTAACAAAATGTCTGAAATATTTTTAATACCTCTACAGGATCGCTAGTTATTTTTCTTGTTATAGGCTCCCTAAGTCTAGCAAGAACCCTTTCTACTTTCTTTTGGTGAAATTGTTGTGCTAAAACATTTTGTGCTCTAGAGTTATCAAAACTCATACGTATTATCCAGGGAATCCCTTATTTTCTCTTTCAATCTTTGCAACTGGGCCTCTTCTTATTCTGTGAGATTCCCCTTATTTTGTAATACTTCAACCTTTGTCAGACCCTCTAAATAATTATTTTTACTTCTTAACCCGATCTCTTTTTCTTTTATTTCTACCATATTTTTAAACTCAACTTTCATTTTATCCCACTCACTAGCTATAACTTCTGGAGAACTTTCTATCTTCCATTATAACTCCCAGATAATTTTCCACTACCCATTCCTTAAATTCCCCTCTTTTTAACAGGGAAGTAGGTGAGAAAGTGCCAGTGTTTTATCTTTACTTCATTATCCTGCATTTTTATCTCAGAAAATGTTGACACATGATCTGAAACAGTTATTGGATATATATCAAAGTTCTTGATTAAATGCACAAGTTCCTGTGAAATATAATTTCTCTCAAGTAAGGTCCAGTTGTTGTACCTTGGAGAATAATGCGTAAATTCTCTCAGAGTTCCTATTACTGAATTCATGTCTTTCATGCCAAATATTTTAATAAATTTCTTCAGAAATCTACCATCTTCTTTTATATTTCCCTTCTAGCCCCCTCCTTAACATCCTTACTGTTGCAAATCATATTCCAGTCCCCACCTATAAGTAATATTCCCTGCGGAAAGCTAATTATTTCTGTCAATTTTTTAAGCTCCAAAATAGCAGTTTTATATGGAATAGAAATACATGCCAGCATAATCCTCATCTCCTGCCAGTAGCCCCTTACTACTACAAATATGCCATTATCATCTTTATTTCCTCTTCTAGCCATATTGGAGCTCCTCTAGCAATTAATATAGCTACTCCTTTACTTTGCCCTAATATTCTGCAGAATATCCATCCTAAAATCATTTCTTTATCAAATTCACATGCTCGTCTCTATCTTTACAAATGTGTCTCCTGTAGCATTGCTATTTGTACTCTTCATTTCTTAATATAATTATTTCCTTTATTTCTATACCAGTGAGACCATGCACATTCCAAGATAATATGGAAAGTGTTGCCATTATGGTAAGAACATTATTCCTGCCCATTATATAAGGTATCTTTTTTACACATCTATTTTCAGCTTTTGTGATAAACGCACCCCTTAATAGGTTCATAGGTGTTTACTAGGGTAAAGACCACAAGGGCCTTTTTAAGCCTAGTCATGCATCCCAAATCTCTGGCAAGTTCTGGTATGCTTGATAAGTGTAAGCAGGGGCTTGGGAAATTAAACATTTTCAAGCAGGGGCCTGGAAGATGAACCATTTACAGGCTGCATGTGTCCATTAGAGACATAGTTGCCAAGCCAGGGATGAATGTCCTATTCCCCATCCAAATGTCCAAGTTATATTTGAATTTGGTTAGCTAGGAACTCTGTTCACATTGATGGCAGCCTGTTCCAGAGATGGGGTAGTCTCTGGGATACATACCTGTCTCTCCAGGAGGTCCTACTTATATTGGTGCTGTTTATCTTGTGGACATGCAGGAGGTCCATTAGAGTTGAGTCTGACAATGCCCTGAATGCCAGGCATAGATCTCCCCTCAACAACCCTTAGAAGACAGAATACAGGGATAGGGCCTTGAAGTGGTCTGCAGAGGACATTTTAATTACATCCTGTATTCATTTAGTAAGGAAACTCTATGGACATTCAATTTGTTGGATATGCCTGGTTAGGTACATCTCAAAGGGGGCACTGTGGTCAATGATAGGTCTGATGAATGCCACATACAGTGGAACAATGACTTCCTTGGACCTAGATGCCATACCTTTGTTTATAATTTGTGCAACATAGAATGATTTCCTCACTATTGCAGACACATGATGATCAAAGCCAAGATTACTGTATGTGTGCGCCCCTAAGTCCCTGACTACTGAGTCAACTCTAAGGGGTGTGTTGTCAATATGATAAAGAGAAGGAGGTGTCATAGGCAAGTACTAGGCTAGCTGCTCTTGTACGCCATTTTAAGCCTAGCCAATTTCCCTTCAAAGGTGAGAATCAAGCCCTGTACCTTGTGTTTGGAAGGTAAACACTTTAACCATTATGCCATAACTTCCATTGTGTTGGCCTTATTCTTTATACAGTTTTGTCTTAGCATCAGCTTTGGAACCTATGTCACATTTTACAACACTTTTTTGCTTTAATATAAACTTTCCAGAAAAACACCCCAAGAACATCCCCATAATATGTTAACCTAATACAAACACACATAACTATGCGCATCTTCAAACAATGAAGTTTAACTCTCCTAAACAGGAACATTTGTGCCAAACAGACAGCTAACACAGCACCTAATTAACCAGAAAATTGAGGCTATCTGTGCTAAGATGCATGTTATTGCCTGTGCTACATACACTAATTGGTGTCTGTTTTTATCTTTATCCCCCCCAGATGTGAAAACTACTTGCATACTTTCAGAATATATTAGTTTTTAGCCTTGAAAAATTAGTGTTCTGTCTTTTATTGCCCTATTATCAATATGCCTCCATGAAAATGTATGAGAAAAAAGAAAAATGTAGTCTTCTGTTGCAGCCTGATAGACAAGCTGAAACAAACATTAATTGCTAAAAGAAAACTTTTCATTATATTCAGTGCTCACATAGTTACTTCTTTCCACTTAAAATTTGTTCTTAGATCCAGAAATTCATGTATGCAAAAGTAAGAGAAAACATATCAGCTCTCTACATGTATCATAATCTGTGTACCATTACCCCCACCTCCACATCAATAACCAAGATTACAGCCTGTTAACTTAAACATGCTTTTGCCTATTTTTTTTCTTTTTGAACTGTAATGCCTAAATTTCATAATACCAACAGTGAAGACAGAAACAGGAGGGAAAAAAGGCATCTGCTTACTTTAATAACTTTATCACATTCAAGAACAACTAAAAATACTTTACTATAAAATATGCAATTTACACTTTGAAAAGTTTCATAGAAAAGAAAATGTTTTACTTATAGTTACCTTTTTCCATCTTCTTCCCCTCTCCTCAGAGTGAGGCAAATGCTTTACAGTTTTTCATAAGTTGATCAAAGTCAACAAAAGTCCACTCTTTCCACTTTTTAAAGATGTATTTTACAAATGCAATTGATGCTTTGCAGTTTCACATTTATTCACCAATTTCCATGTTTCTCATCTTCTCCCTATTCATCTCTATTTTCCAACTCCAGATTCTGATTCAATTACACCATACTCTCAATTCTTCGGGTCAACTCCTGTGCTTTTCCTTTGGAACATTTTCATTGGCAAACTTTCTCCATGTGTTTACTATCAGAAGAATGAGAAGCACAGTCCCCTTCTCCTTGATGGATCGTGTTTTGTTGGATAAACTTTTGCATTGCCTCCTTAGCCTTTTCTGCATCAAAAATGACTTTGATTCTCCAGGAAAAAAATATTCTGAGTACAGCTGGATACTGCAGCTTGAAGCTCACACCTGCCTATCAGCATTTCCTCATTACTGGAATAAATTTGTTTCTCTTTTGTCTGGTGTACAGTGAATAATCAGTTTTACAAACACTCTACTGTTTCCAAATTTTAATATATTGCCTTTTTTGCCACAGTTTTGTCAGGATCAACTCTTTTTGCTGGTATTATTGCACCTTCACGAATAAACATCTTGGCTGCTTTCTCATGGCCAGATCTGGATCATACACATTGTGTGCCCTTTCAATTAACAGTTCCTGCTGTAGAATACCAGTCCAGCTGCTTATTTCTGCCTTCACAAAATTAATACAGTCTATTCCTTCTAGCTTTTCTGGTACAACAGAAAATCTCAGATTTTCCCTATGTGCTCAGTCCTCTAATTCTACCATGTTTTGGAACATCTCTTCTTGAGCAGTCTCATACTCAACCAGCCTTTTCTTAATTTCATCTTCTGATTTTAGCAGTTTTATCAGCTCATCTGAATATCTGTTTAAAGCTTCTTCCATTTTTTCCAGGCTTTTGTTATTTGAGTTGATATACTCTTTCATTGCTTTCTTTATTCTAATCAGCTCAGAGAACATTTGACTTATTTTTTCCTCTAGATTACTGGAAGTCATGTCTTGCACCAAACCTGGAGCCTGAACTGCTTTTTGCTGAACAGCTCCAGATTCTTCCCAGTCAGTATTTTCTCTTAATTTTTCTAGCTGATTTTCTTTCAGGCTCTCTTAGTTTTTTTTTTTTTACAAGCATCCAGGCACTGTACTTACTATCCAGTAACTAAATTTTACTCAAGCTTACAGTATCATTGACTATTGTCTCTCTGTTTTGTTTTCAAACTGGGAGAGCTGAAGTTAAGCTGTTGATCAGCGTGCAGCCATCTTGGAAGTCAGTGAAATAGGAAATCTTATCTACCATATCATAACATCCCAGGCCAACATATACTTGATCCTCTTAGAATGACACCAGCTGTTAAAGCCAATTATCATTTCTTGGTATTTAGGAATCATTCTAGGTAAGGCATGATACTACTCAAGACCAATGTCACTCTTGCCTGTAATACATGCATGGATCAAGTCTTTCTCTCTCCACCTCTGGGTGGACAGCCTTAGGTCGTTCCCTTCAACATTATGATCAAATTTGGTTTAAGGAATCTTAGGGCCCTTGTAACATCATGGATCCTGGCACTGGACAAGCAATTTATAGTTACACTGCTCTTGTCCGTATGGTGAGTGTGGAGTTTATATGCCTAGCTACAAAGTCACCCATGACTAAAATATATCCTAGTGTGGAAACAGATACAGTGGGCCTTATGGGTAGGCTTACTTTCCTGGTGAATCAAATACTGTCTAATAGTGCTGTCAGTATACATAGTATTTTAAATTGTTTCTTAGGAATACTTCCTACAATCTTAATATTGTGCTTAGTACTACACTTTATCATATCTGTATTTATTTACTTTACCTATATTTGCTTTGTAATCATGTTTAGACACTGTCCTTTAACATATATTTTAGTGTATATGGAGCTTTTTTCCCTAGGGCTCTGCATGTACATTTTGGTAAACAGTGTACTTTTGCGCACCTAAATGTCCAAGCATTTTGTATTCAGTATTCTGGTGCTTTACACAGACTGAAAAGTTCTCATCCTATTGCTCAAATTACACCTTTTTACTACCCATTTGGAGACTTTTTGATGCAGTAATTTCCCTGCTTCAAATTCTATGTAACACAAATCTTGTCTTTGTCTTTCCCAGACATCCACAAAAGATTTTAAAAAAGGTTTATCGTGACAAGCATATATGGAAAGCTCTAGCATGAGCAATATAATATGTTATAATTTCACTTCCCAAAACCATGCCAGCTATTTCTACCTCAAGGATGGGAGGTACTGAGCAGCAGTAGAGATTCTAAGTGGTGTCTATAGGAGAACTGTTGTGTAGACCAACCACTTTAGTCATCAGTTGTGGTGTGCAGTATCCTCTAGACAGGACTGCAAAGGTCACAGACTGCATGGCATGTCAGGACAGTGTAAGAATGTGAACTTATCTTGCCAAAAATGGGCATGGATATTTGCTAGTGATAAGTAAATTGAGGACCCAATCTACACTTATGACCCAGATTTGGTAGAAGGAGGTCTAGGTGCCTGCCATAAAGCCAGTGTCCAGCTGTCCAGTATGGGTTACCTAGAATAGCTCTATTGAATGAAGATGGAAATCAACCTGCCAACAACAAATACAGATTCATTGATAGGAAGCAGCATGGAAGTGGATGACATTTTGTCAAGGTGCAGATTGGACATTTTGTGTGTGTAGGAGACAAGATAGAAGGGCAGTACAGCAAAGTCATAAGTACTTGGAATCTACAGTCTACTAGAAAATGGTATAGGAATTATGGTGAAATAGAGTGTTCTAAAGACAGTGAGTGAGTGATGTCATCAGAATAAGCAACAGAATCCTGTCAATTGGACTCCATTGGAAGAATACGGTAGTAATCTTAATCTCAGCCTATGCCCTACAGCAGAGCTGTGATAATGAGCAGTTGCAGTACCTATTAATCAGTTGGCATTGCTAATGGGAGGCCCAAGACAGAACAGGATATGAGGATTGCCTGAGTCCACATGGGAAGGACAACAGGAATAAAGAAGAGGCCATTCTAGATGTCTGTTTGGTAATCAGCTTGATAGTGGCCAAGACATGGTTCACCAAAAAAGACAGTCACAAGATAACATATAAGAGTGGTCAACATGTCACTTCTTCAGGGACACTGTGGTATAATCAGAAATTGCAAAGCCACCCCTACTGAAAATGTCAGCCCTCAGCATAAAACATTGGTGGCCACTATCAGCTGCAAGCAGTGGTCAGAGAAGGATTTATATTCAACAAAAAAAAGATGAAGACCTGGAGGTTGACTGTGGTGAAAGCAAAAGAGTGCACTGAAATACGCAGAACTCTGACAGCTCACGCTGAAAAGAAAATAGGTGGAATCAAAGAAGAATGATAGCATTTCAAAAAAAGTACGTGTGAAGGCTGTAGAACAGATATGTGGCCGAGCCAGGTATGGAAATAAGGGACAAAAGATAGCTGGTGGTGGAATGCAAAAGTTCAGGAAGTTATCAGAAGAAAGAAAAAGTAGCGGAAAAAGTGGGTGACAGACAAGATACACAAGAAGAAGAAGAAATACCGGTTAGCTAACAAAAAGGTTAACAGACCAGTCATGGTAGCAAAGAAAAAGGCATCAGAGAAACTCTATCGGCTACTGGAAAGTGAGTCAGCAAATAGCACAGACAAACTCTATCAGATGTAAGATAAAGACAGAAAGATAAAGAAGATAGTCATCAGGCACTATTGATAGGGGATGCCACTAACAATCTCATTACCAGTCTAGTGGACATCAAAGGCAGATGGAACGAGCACTTCCAGTAGCTTCTGAATGAAGAAAACCCCATAAAAGCTGTATTGTCGCATTCACATCCTATTATGGAAGAGGAAGAGAACAGAAATAAGGAATGTGAAGACAGGGAAAGCAGCAGGCTCAGATGAAGTCACAGCAGACATGATCAAAATGCTGAGTGAGTTAAAGGAGAAGTGGCTTCTGAGAGTACTCAACAAAGAATGGACAGAAAGGCATATCCCAGAAGATAGCAGAATAGGCATTCTAGTCTTACTGTACAAAGAAGACATTCATAATTGTGGCCAGCAGAGAGGTATCCAATCCCTGTCATACTGCATGAAAGCGCAAGAGAGGGTGACTGAAAAATTAATACATACCACAGTAGAATGGAAGAGGGAAATAAATAGTTCTGATTCAAATCAGGATGCAGCACAACCAACCACTATTTGCAGTGAGACAGATAGCAAAGAAAAAGCTGTAGATGAGGAAACGGTCCAGCTGGGCAGTCTTACAATTGAAGAAACATATGACAAGGTCCCAAAAAGGCTGAAGTTTGGTAATCTTGCAATGGTTTGAAATCATTGATTAGTAGACTTAGTGCAGACTATGTACAAAGACCAAATGACATAAGTATGAACAGTGTTCAGACTCACAGTGGGGTTCCCAGTGGGAGTGAGTGTGTATCAGGGTTCAGCTTTGAACCCACTGCTGTCCACACTAGTGATGGACTATATTAGCAAATGTGTGAGAAGAAACAGGTAAACAGGTCAACAAAGCTGCTAAATGCAGACGATGTGGCACTACTAGCAGACTCTGAAGAGAAACCTCAGAAAATGAAAAGGGACAGCATGCAAAACTGAGGGACTTGGGATGAAACTGATTAGACAAGACACTGGCCAAGGTAGCAAATATGGGAAATAAAAAGAAGATAAAAACTGAGATAGAAGGGAAAATAGTGGAACAGGTTAACAGCTTCATATATTGGGGGCTGTAAAGAACGGAAGTCTGAATGAGAATGTCAAAGCTATAATCAAAAGTGCTGCAACCAACCAGAGGTAGAGTACAAAAGAAGAATGTCAAAGAAGCTGAAAAGTAAGGTGCACAAAAAAAGAAGTTATGTCCTTACCATAACGTTCCATGTGGAGTGTTCATCTCGCCTTGGTTATTACACATGGGTTCGGAGCCGATCCTCGGCTCCGTGTCGGCCGACTGCAAGCTCTGCATCGAGAAGAAGCTCGAGGACATCTAATACCCACAATCCCCCTCTGCCTTTACCTCAGATCTAGTTTGCAAGCAAACCAGACACAAAGCACGCACACATGCCACCTATATACATAAAAGTACATATATACAACATACCAAGAGTATGACAGTAACAGTAATACTGCAACAGCAGAAGGAGAATACTCCAGACCAGGCACCAAATCGAACGTTCTTCCTAAGGGTGGGAAGGGTGGGAGTGTAATAACCAAGGCGAGATGAACACTCCACATGGAACGTTATGGGAAGGACATAACTTCTTTATGTGAGAGTGTTCAATCTCGCCTTTGTTCTTACACATGGGTAGCGTCCCTAGCTCCATGATCCTGAGGAACTCAAGGGAGAACGTTCTTGAGCACAGTGGAACCAAAGGTTGCCCTATCCCTAGAAACCCTGTCCACTTTGTAATGAGAGATAAATGTATGTGGTTTAGCCCAAGTAGCAGCCGCACAAATAGTGTCTAAAGGTAAGCGAGCTGCGTGAGCCAAAGATGTAGACACTGATCTGGTAGAATGTCCTCTGGGTTTTACTGATAATGTTTGGTCAGAGGCTTCATAAACATATGTGATACAGTCAGTTAGCCATTTAGAAAGAGTTCGTTTCGGAACTGCAAGACCCTTTCTGCTGTCAGCAAAAGCTATAAATAGTTGATCAGATTTCCTGTGATCTTTTGTTCTATCCAAATAAAATCTGAGTTGTCTATGGACGTCCAGTTTGTGCAGCATATACTCCAATTTATTAGAGTGGTTTTTAAAGAAGGTGGGTAATTCAATGGACTGATTAATATTACTAGAAGAACAAACTTTGGGAAGAAAGGATGGATTGGTGCATAGGGATACTCTGTCAGAATGAAATATTAAATAAGGATGTTTGACTGAAAGGGCCTGAAGTTCAGACACTCGTCTAGCAGATGTAATGGCCACTAGAAATAATGTTTTCCATGACAAAAATTTCAATGTGCAACTTGAAGCTGGTTCAAAGGGTGGCAACATCAATTTAGAGAGCAACAAGTTTAAATTCCACGGTGATGTCGGACTTCTAACTGGTGGTCTGATATGAAAAGAACCTTTTAAAAAGGCTTTACAAAGTCTGTGAGCCATAATAGGCGCACCACATTCTTCTATATGATAGTTAGAAATGGCAGCTAACTGTACTCTTAAAGTAGCCGGGGAAGCTCCTTCATGAAATAATTCAGTCAAGAATTCTAAAACCTTGTTCAACGGAGCTGTAACAGGGTCCAAATGATGTGACTCCGCCCAGAAGACAAAACGTTTCCACTTACTGGTGTAAGTCTTTGTAGTGGAAACTTTATGAGAAGCTACTAAAATATCTTGAACTGCCGATGAAAGGGGAACTGACCTGGCTAAAAAGGGAAGCGGAGCAGCCAAGCTGCTAGATGGAGAGATTCTAGAGATGGGTGAGGAACTCCTGACGAGTGAGTCAGTAGATCTGGCTCTGGGTCCAGCATCCAAGGTCCCCGAATGCGGTGATGCAATAGAAAGGGGAACCAAATTTGACGAGGCCAGAACGGGGCAATGAGAATAATAGTCCTCTGAAGGTTTTTGGCTTTCTGTAGAAACTTTGCAATCAGGGGAAATGGAGGAAAAGCATATAGGAGACCCGGGGGCCAATCGTGCACCAGCGCGTCCCTGGGGACTTCCCTGGAGGGGGTAATAGGGCAAAGTAGCTCCTGCATTTGGCGTTCATTGGAGACGCAAACAGATCGCAGGTAGGCTGGCCCCATTTGTGAAAAATCCTTCTCGCAACTGACTGTTTGAGGGACCACTCGTGAGGCAATAGTATTGCCCTGCTCAGCCTGTCGGCTATGACGTTGGATGACCCGGGATGTGCGTTGCGATCAGAAAGCGACCGTGGACTCTGCCCATTGCCAAATTCTCATGGCCTCTCTGCATAGTTGGTAAGACCTGGTTCCCCCTTGCTTGTTTATGTACCAGACTACGGACATGTTGTCTGTCTGAACTGCAATGGTCCCTGGAGGAAGAAGGGGAGCAAAGTGTTGCAACGCCAAAACACTGCCCTCAACTCCAGAACATTGATGTGCAGATTGTACTCCAGATTGGTCCATTCGCCTTGGACTGTCTGTCCCTGAAAGATGCCCCCCCACCCTATCAGGGAAGCGTCCGTGGTTATCGTCGCTGACGGTGCAGGTAGCACAAATGGTCTTCCGCTGGATAGGTTGCAAGTTTGTAACCACCACATTAGGTGTAATTTGCATGTTTTCGTTATCAATATTTCGTGAGTCAATGGAAGTTGTTGGAATGACCATTGTGCAAACAGAAGCCATTGTAACACTCTCATGTGCAGTCTTCCCAATGGTATCGCAATGAGGAAGCTGCCATGAGACCCAAAACTTTCAGAACAATTTTTGCTGGGGACTTCTTGGACGACAGCAGAAGGGAAATGTTGAATTGAAGTGCTACTATTCTTTCTATAGGAAGTCTTAGAACTAGCTGACGCGTATCTAATTCCGCTCCTATGAATAAGATATGCTGTGATGGCTGTAGCAACGATTTTTCAAATTTACTGAAATGCCAAGGTGTGTACAAAGTTGTAGGGTGTAATCCCTGGCTTGTATCAGTTGACGCCTGGTGGTGGCAGACAGGAGCCAGTCGTCCAGATACGGAAACACCTGGAATCCTAGGCGTCTCAGATGAGACGCTACCACTGCCATGCATTTGGTGAAGACCCTGGGGCTGTGGTCAGACCAAAGGGCAGGGCTCGAAACTGATAGTGACTGGCTCCCAGCCGAAGCGCAAATGATCCCTGGACGCCCTGGCCATTTTGATGTGGTAGTATCGTCCTTCAGATCTATCGAGCACATCCAGTCGTCCTTCTGTAAGAATGGAAGGATCGATTGAAGCGTGACCATTCGAACTTTTCCTTCTTGACAAAGGTGTTGAGATGGCTTAGGTCCAGAATCGGCCTCCAGTCCCCTGTTTTCTTTGGAACTAAAAAAGAACCTTGAGTAAGTTCGAATCCTATTTGGTCCGCTGGGACTGGTTGGATGACTCTTTTTTCTAGCAGCTTTGAAATTTCTGTAGCTGCTGGCTCTCGCAGATGGGGTGGTACATCTGGGAGTTTTCTTTGGAATGGGGTGGATAGAAATGGGATTTTGTAACCTCTGGTAACAACGCTTTTTCCCAATTGTCTGAAGAAAGGTCTTGCCAGGCCTGAGGGTATAAAGCTAAGCGACCCCGACTGCCTCCAGAGCAGGACAGTCGGGCCTCCTCTCAGGAGTGCTGAAAAGGTTTGCCAGGAGGTTACCCCTGTCACCTTGGTTTTCGGGACCCCCCCTCCCGCCAGGGCGGCGTCTCCCACCTCTGCCCCCCCCCTCTGCCTCTAGAGGGGGCATCACCCTGTGTGTTTGGGAAAGATCCTTGGGGTTTTCAAACCACATTTTCCCACCACGTTGCCCTTTGGGGTACGGTCTGGAAGGGTGGAAAACGGACTCCGACAGCAGACAGAGTCTTTCCCTCCTGTTCACACCGGGTAAGGGTCTCCTTTACTTTAGGGCCAAAAAGTGTGGCTCCATCAAATGGGGCGTTAGTAAAGGAAGACTTGAAGGCTTCCGCAAACGAACATAAGCGCATCCAGGATTGCCTACGAAGAGCAATCGCTGAAGCCGCTGCCCTACTCGATCCTTCGGCTGCATAGGATATCAGCCTCATGGACGAGTTTACAATGGACGTAAGGGTGTTGAGATGCGCTGTAACTTTCTCTGAGACAGCTGCATCTGTAGTACCCTGGAGGGTATCTCCCAACTCTTTGACTAGATCCCTCTGTAAACGTGTAAAATGAGTCAAATAGTTCAGGGAACGCATAGAAAGCCGCTGAACTGAAAATGCGCTTCCCGTATCTGTCCATGGTCCTAGAGTCTTTGTTAGGCGGATGGACAGATGAGGAAGACTCCGACATCTCCTTTTTCGTGGCCGCTGCCACCACCATGGCGTCTACTGGAACTCCTTTGGTGAGGTAAGCTTTGTCCTGTGGTGCCGTGATGTACTTATTTGGCTTCCTAGGGACTGGTTCCACCGTGTCAGGAGTCTCCCACGCCCTTCGAGCAATTAATTCCATTAACTCATCAAAGGGCGGAGTGACCCAGGAGGAGGAAGGGCGGGCACCAAATGCCTTCAGCAGAACTGACTCATCCTCAGAAGGGGGGAGGACTTGCCAGTCACCTCTCTGTTTTAGGATCTCCAAGATGTCAGAAAAAGAGACATCCTCTGAAGGTGACTTAGGGGACCCTTCTGACTCATCTAAGTCAGTATCAGATGTCAAGGATTCTTGTGGAGAATCCAAGTGTCTCCTCTTACACAGTCTTTTCCTAGGGACTTCTTCGTGAGGGGCATCCGAAGAAGCCTCCGAGGAAGAGGGGGCACCCTCCAGGGGTGGCTGAGACACTGGTGCCTGACGCTTGGACGTGGCCGTGGGTGCAGAGGAGGATAACGGTCCTTTGTGGGGAGGAGAAGCTGTACCTGCTGATGTGGTTGTCTGGGTAGACAACACCTTCCTCATGAGGTCGAAGGCCCCCGGGTCCCGAGTCGAGGTATCTCCCGGTTCCGAAGAAATGGGAAGAATCCCCGAAACAGGAGCCGAAGGCACCGACCCCGAGGACGGAACCGAGTCGATCCGTGCGAGGCCCGAGAGGAGAGTCGGAACGAAACATCGGTCCGACTCGGTCCCGGAACCAAGGCGGATCTTCGCCCCCGAGACTCCAGTACCGGATCGGATGGAGTCGAGGTGAACGGTGCCGACCGAGAAAAAGACGGTTCCGGCACCAAGGGCTCCACAATCATCAGTTCAGCTTCTTCCGGCTCCGAAGACTGGACAGGTCTCGGAGGAGGAACAGATGGAGATAGTGGCAGGCCTTCAAGTCTCGACATCAACTGAGAGGAGACCGAGATAAGCTTAGATAGGGCCGTATGCTCCATGAGTTTCTGCACCACACGGTCCACATCGGTGTCGGAAAGGGGCCTAGAAGAACGAGTCGAAGGGATCGAAGACGGAGCCGACCTCAGCAGAGTCGGTGGAGGGAGCTCCGTCACCGGTTCCAAGACTCGAGGCTCGGAAACTGCCAACAGTTGAACACTCGGCCCCGAAGTCTGTGGAACCGGTGATCTAACTAGACCCGAAGAGCTCGGAGCCGATGACTTTGGCTCCGACGCCTTCGTCCCCTTCGAAGACTTGGATGCCTGGTCTGAAGCATCCAAAGCCTCCTGGAAAGAGGGTTTCAACAATCCTCTGTCCATCAGTTTCCTGCGCCTATCTGTCATGACCCTCCCACTAAAAGAGTGACAAATAGAGCAGTCCTCTTGTAAGTGGAGAGGGCCAAGACAGTAGTCTGTGACCGACATCTTTTGGCCACACTGACAACGTTTGAAGCCAGATTTTATTTTCTCTGACATACTGACAAAAGAAAGAGACAGTCCAGTCCAGTAAAAGTCAATTCCAGTAAAAATGTCAAATCCGGTAATAGAAAGTCCGATTGTCAATTGCTTGAGAGCAAGACTACAACAAATTCTTAGTCAAAAGTGTCCAAGTAGGGGTGGTAGGCCCCGAAAAACTCTATACCCTTTAGTTAAACTAGGTTAAACTAATCTAAGGTACCGAGAATTCTAAAACCACTCACACACCTTACTCTAACTTTAATTGACTAGATTTAAAGAAGTTTTTTGAAAAATTTAAACAGAATAGATAAATTCTTATCTGTAAAAGCCTCGAGCTAGCCTCCAGCGATGCGTATGCAGCAGCGGCAAACTAGATCTGAGGTAAAGGCAGAGGGGGATTGTGGGTATTAGATGTCCTCGAGCTTCTTCTCGATGCAGAGCTTGCAGTCGGCCGACACGGAGCCGAGGATCGGCTCCGAACCCATGTGTAAGAACAAAGGCGAGATTGAACACTCACACATCAGTGGTTCAACCAGTGCAGAGCAGTGGGGGAAGCTTAAGGTGATGGAGATAAAGTGCCTGAGACAGGCGGTAGGATGCATACTATGAGAAAGAAGAAGAGATAAAAACATCAGAGTAGAAACCAAGGTAGTTTCCAATTGCAGAGAAGGTCAAAAAGAACAGATTAAAATGGTTCGGTCACATGTGCAGGAAAGCAGATGATTTCAGACAGACAGGAAAAAACAAAAGGAAAGGAAGACATCTTGCCAACGGATGGATTACATGAGAGAAGACCTGCAACAGTCAATCATGAATGTTTATGAAGGTAGAAGAGTGGCACTGAATCAAGAGAGGTGTCCACATTTGATCTGACAGCCCTACCCTAAGCAGAAAATGGAAAGAATGACTTGATGATGATGTTGATGGAAAAACCTTCTCATAACACCTTGTTTGCTGTAGCATAGACTAGATCCAGGCCTGCTGAATCTAGCTTTGTTTGTATAACTTGAGCACTAATCCAGGCATTCTTTAAAGTATTCAATTGTATTTATTACTGCTTGGTAGTAACTTGATTAAAGTGTAGCTATCATTCTAAGTCTTTTGGATTAAGCACTTGGGCTTCAGACCAGTTGTTTTATATTAGGAAGGTTTGTGGCCTGCACTGTGGTGGCAGGACAGGTAGCTTACATCCTTCTAAGTTGGGAACTGCTGATTGAGGGCTCAGTGTCTGTTATTCTAAGTGTATTAGTTCTGGTTTAAGCACTTGGGCTTCAGGCCAGTTATTTTACATAAAGAAGGTTCGTGGTCTGCACTCTTGTGGGAGGAGAGGCTGGACTCTGCCCTTCTGAGCTGGGAATTTCTGGTTAAAGGCTTATAGTGCCTGCATATTTGAACTGTTTCTTACTGAAATTGGTACACCTTGTTTGCTGTAGCATAGACTACATCCAGGCCTGCTGAATCTAGCTTTGTTTGTATGCTTGCTGTTTGTTTGCTTGTTATTTCCCTGAAACGCTAATTCCACCTAAAACGTGGCTTTTCAGCGCTTCTGTGGATCCCTAGTGATATCTGCATTGCTTACTGTACTTATTTCCTTGTTTCACTTGAAAGAAAGTTACTGTTTGTCGTATTTGCATTTAAGTTACCTGTAACACATTGCATTTAAGTTACCTGGCACTTGCTCACTAAGTCAGCACTAAAAAATTAAAAGCACTACACCCTCACAAACTCCCCTTGAGTACCTTGTTCCCCATTGGCCCTTTTTTTCAATTATAAAGGAATTCCCAATACTATTCTAGCATGTCCAAAGGTCAGTTGTTAATCTCCTCTCCGGTCCAGCTGGTGAATCTGGGAATCTTGAGGCAATGTTACAACTGCCTCATGTACACAGACAACCCTCTCCTCCTCCCAATAAATTCCAACACATGTGAGAGATGCAACCATATAGCCAAACTGGAGGCTAAGCTCTCTCAACTCCATATTGGCGTAACCAGTCAGGAGGAGAAGGAAACCACACTCACTACAATTCCAGTCTCACACAGACCTACCACAGCAGCAAACCAAATACATAAATACACAAAAACATACTCGGAGGCTCTAAATAAAAATCTGCCTAAGCAGCAGAGACCTCCAAAGCAGACACCCAAGCAACCGCTACCCCAAAACAAAACACGTGCAACACATAGCTCACAAAGCCAGTGTGCCAAACAGTCACAGCCCTTAAGGCTAAACAACACACCTGATACACTTGTAATAGGTGACTCTATCGTCAAGCACACTGACGTCCCGCTCACCAGGCTGAACAAGGAGAAGGTCATGGTGAGCTGCCTGTCGGGCACTAGGATCTGCCACATAACACAATCACTCAGGTCACTCCAAGGCAAGTACAAATATGACTCAGTCATTGTCCATGCTGGTGTGAATGACCTGAGGAACACTTACCTCCCTGGACTACATGAAAAGAGACATAGAGGAGCTCTCTGAGCATGTAGCCCAGGCCGGTATGACCCTGACCTTGAGTAGCATCTTACCCTCACCAAGAATGATGCCACAAAATGAAGACAAGATGATCAATTTCAACAATTGGCTTAAGTATTGGTGTCATTCAAAGGGGATCCAATGCCTGTCAGCCTGGGATGACATGCTCGACAAGCCACGATGCTTCGCTAGGGACGGCTTGCACCTGTCACCCCTGGGCTTGCGGATATCGGCAAAGGCTCTTGCTACCCCCATAGTGCCTTTTTTAGGCAAGGCTCAGAAGACAAACCCACCTCCATAGGTATCACAAGGGATAAGAAACTAAGAGTAATGCTACTCAACGCCAGAAGTCTAAACCTCAAGATGCACGCACTCAAAACTCTCCTTAGCATAGAGAACATTGATATCTGTGCAGTAACAGAAACCTGGTTCAAGGCTCCCGAGAGCACCCCAGCACCACCAGGTTATACCTCATACCATGCTTTTCGGCCCCAAAACTTGGACCGAACCACAAAAGGAGGGGGAGTATCAATATTCATCAAAGATACCCACACTTCCAGGTTGGTGGCACAGCACGAAGCATCGGAGACTATCCATGTCCACCTGCTCCCCACCCTGCCCCCTATTTCCTCCCGCCCCCGGTGGTCCCACCTTTATTGCACTCAAACCCCTCCCATCTTTCTAATAGCCAACCACAGCACTAACCCAACACTACCTCCTCCATCTTCCCACTACTATCACACCTCCTCAACTAACATGTACAAACATACCTTTCCTATGCTCACTGCATGCACTCTCCTTGCATATCTTACATCCTACCAAAGCTCCATCATTCCCCCACTCAACCACTACCACTGTACTACTACTCACACCACCACTCATGTCTCACCCACACTCAGCTCAAGAACCATCCCTATGCACCCCCACATATTCTACCAACCTTATTACTCAAACATAAAGCATCCCTACAACTTAACATAGTAACCCTCCCACCATACCTATTACCCACAGAGCACAATCATAAAGTTTCCCTTATAATCAAACACATTCAAAAACTGAGAAAACTAATAATCTCATGCTTATTAAAACTAGCCCTAAGTGGAGATATCCACCCCAACCCTGGCCCTACCATCTCCAACCCCAATCTTCATAATCAGACTAGAAACCACAACTTCTCCCATATTACAGCCAGTAGAAAGCCAAGTGACTTCCTTCTACTATGCCTAAATATTAGAAGTATATCCAACAAAGTCCATGAACTCCATGCCACCATAGACTTGTACTCCCCAGATATAGTCATCCTGACAGAAACCTGGCTAAAACCTCACATTACCAGTGAGCAAATACTCCCTACAGGTTAAGGGCATACTAAGAGTAGACCAGCTAAACAAAAAAGAGGTGGTGTAGCTATAATATTTAAACAGCATCTAAACATCCAGATCTTAAAATCATCAGCTCCACAAATAGGCAATGAAGAAATAATATATACCAACCTCAAAATTAACCAAAACAAAACCATCAGCATAATTGGATGCTACTCCCCACCTGGCCAAAACATCCCTCCCCTAGAAAACCTCCTCAGTTGGTCTACCCACCATCTCCCCCAAGAAACTATCATCTTAGGTGATTTCAATATTGACTGGCAATCCTGTTCTGGCAACAATCCAACCCATCATGTACACCTTCATGGCTTCACTCAACTAGTCCAGTCACCAACCAGGATAAATAAAAACTCCACCAAGCACACTACCCTGGATTGGATACTAGTCAGTAAGAGCCCCCAGTCATATATAACAGGCTGCTTATCAGATAGCCTCAGTGATCACTCCCCAACATTCCTACTCAAAAAATACCTATACCAAGCTAAACCTGTCATCTACCGTCAAATACATAAAATACTAAACTTTAACCCACTCACATTCATCTCATCCCTCAAAGAATGAAACTGGCATCCTCTAAAGTACCTCAGTCTAGATGATGCAGTTGAATTTTTTAATACTACCTTCCTGAACATCCTTAATTACCATGCCCCCATAAGATTCTCCAGAACCAAAGCACAACCCTCCCCATGGCTACAGAAAACCACTAAGTCAGAAATGAAAAACAGGGATAAAGCCTGGGAGCACTGATGCAAAACCAAAACCCCCTCAGCTAGACAGAAATTCCTAGAACTACGCAATAGAGTCAAAAAGCTGATAAAACAGGACAAATCCCAATACTACCAGTCTGCCCTAGACTCCTCACAACACAGCCCCAAACAATTCTGGTCCTCCATAAACTCCATCCTCCACCCAGGTAAAGTCAGTACCCCCCCCCCCAACATCCCTCACTCCTCAGAAAATACTGCTTCCGCATTCAACACACACTTCACCCAAACCATACTATCACTAGCTAAACAACACAACCCCCCCTTCCCTCCAACCCACACCTTCAACTAGTAATCTCCCCACTGCCTTCTCTTTTCTCCTGTACCTACCTCCAACATAAAAAACTCTTAACTAAACTTAAACCCACCAAATTAGCAGCAGACAGCCTCCCAAGTGAATACCTACAAATCGCAGCTGATGCTCTGGCCTACCCAGTATCCATCTTGATTAACCGATCTCTGTCAGAAAGTTACGTTCCCACACTGTGGAAAGTATCACATATAATTCCCCTCCACAAAGGTGGACCCTCCACAGAACTAACCAATTACGCCCCATAGCTATTCTCTCTCCACTCTCCAAAATACTAGAGATGCATACACTCTCAGGTCTCAGACTACCTCCTTACTAACAACCTCCTTTCCAGTACTCAGCATGGTTTCCGACCAAACCATAGCACCACCACTGCCTTACTCTCCTTTACTAACACTATCCTTCAGCATAAAAACAATGGCTATCTCTCCTCTGCTACTTTCCTAGACCTATCTAAAGCATTTGACATGGTCCCACACAAACAACTTATCTCTGTCCTCAATAACCTATCCTTCTCACAATCGGTCACCAACAGGTTTCAGAGTTATCTGTCTGACCGCCAACAATCCGTTGTATGGCAGAATGACATATCTCCCCAACTACCTGTCTTCATAGGGGTTCCCCAAGGATCCATCCTTGGACCCCTATTCTTCTCGGTTTACACCAATAATCTAGCCTCTGCCACCAAATATAGCACACTCGTACAATACACAGATGACTCGACCATCATCTGCTCAGCCCAGTCCCTACCAAAACTGCAAAAAGTCACACAGGAAGCCTTTTCCTCTGTTGAAACATGGTTATTCGATGCCCAATTAATACTCAACCCAAACAAAACTAAACTACTCATCTTCCAACCCACCAAACATACTCAAAACAACTTTCACTTTAACATCACGGCAAAAGACAACACCACTATATACCCAACTGAACATACCAAATTGCTAGGAGTGGAAATAGACAATAAACTAAAATTTGACATTCACATATCCATGACTATAAAAAAAAGTCCACAAAAAACTAGGAGCGTTATACAGAAATAAGCAATTTCTCACCAAAGCAGCAAAGATTTCAATAGCAAATTCCCACCTTATCTCCACCCTACTTTATGCCTCTCCAATATATACCAACCTAAGGCAATGTGATCTAAACAAGCTAGAGACCTGCTACAATAAGATCGACAAATTCGCCAAAGGGGCATCCTACCATAGTCACCACTGTCTCTCACTTGCTGAACTGGGCTGGTTTGAACTCCCTCACCTCCTTCAATGGTATCAACTCTCACTCGCCCACAAACTAGTAAACCATCCAGAATCCAGAATCTACTCCAACCCTATCGCACCACCAGACCACTAAGATCCAGCAGCAAAAATCACTCGCAGATCACTAAAGCCAATAACTCTTCTGGTGAAGCACTATTCTCTTGCGCCATAGCCAAATTATGGAACTCACTCCCACCCACAATTACCTCCATACCATCATGCACCCACTTCAAAACTTTACTAAAAGCACAACTAAAAACATGCTGGCTATGCCCTTGCAACTCCCACTCTAATATCATCCACCCCATCCAACCACTACCTTCTTTCCACTCCACTAACTACCTTGATTATAGCAAGCTCAGATGCTCATAAGCCAGTACTTATTATACAGCACAAACTTCTTCTTCTTGTAACATTTGTTAATGTCTGGTATGCACTTCACAGATAAAGATTCTAGTTGTCTACTGATGTACTATGTTCTTCATCTGTAAATATGTTGTAAGTAATTGCTATGTAAATTGTTAATCACTATGTAATCCAATGTAAATACTGTCTGTTTATTTTAAATGTGGAGCTTTTCTCCCCGGGCCTCCGCTGAAAATGGACCTACGTCCAGTCGGACACTCCCGGTCAACAAATTTAAATAAATAAAATAAATAAATAAATAAATAAATAAATAAATAAATGTGCAACTAACAGTGGGTAAATCTGCCTTCCAGTTTATAGCCTGCTACAGACCACCCTCCCAAACCCAGGAACCCCACTCGGCCTTCCTAAGAACACTGGAAAATATGAAGGTCTCTCCAAACACCATTATACTGGGTGACTTCAACAACCCAAACATAGACTGGGAGCATTACTCTAGCTCCAACATCCTAGCCCAAAGGTTCCTAGAATTTATAAACTGAAATGCTATGGAACAACTTGTTACCACTCCCACAAGAGGGGAAAACATACTGGACCTGATCATCACCAACATGGGGACTCTATGCTCCAGACCAGAAGTGTATCTCTCACTGGTAAGATCAGACCATAAACTAATCTCACTGGATATTCACATCCTGACCCCACCCCCTGCCCAGAAAACCACAGTGAAAAACTTCTCTAAAGCAAATCTCACACTCCTCAAAACCGAGGTGGAATCCTTCAAAGCCCCCAGGCCTGTGGAAAATACGTCCCAGACCGCAGAATCCTTTATAAACGCATTCTATGAACACCTTCAGGAATGCATGGATCATGCAATCCCAACTAAAACCAAGACCCAATCCTCCAAAGGCAGATGTCCTGTCTGGTGGACCCCAGCCATAAACAAACTATACAATAGAAGGAGGAAGCTACTACATGATAGAGCAAAACCCCAAAAAGGGAAGGCATCTCTGATCAGTATTAGCAAAAAACTACGGACACTCATAAAATCGTCTAAGGCCAGCTTCGAGAGAAAAATTGCACAGGACACTAAGGATAATCACAAGGCTTTCTTTGGTTATTTTAGGAACCTGGGTGGGAATTCCCAGATATGCTCAGAATTAGTCCAAAATGACAAAAAAATACACCAAACCCACAGACATTGCCAACATCCTAGCTGACAGGTTCAGCGCAAACTTCTCCCCCCCCTCCCCACCAAAAGGGCAAATATCTATCCCAGCAGATTGCTGCCCCCCTGACATCTCAGATGCTCAGGTAAGAGCCTCCCTCTCCAAAGCAAAAAACACAGCATCAATGGGACCAGACAGTGTCCCAGGCTGCGTCCTACATGAACTCCAAGAAGAGCTAAACCCAAATATAAAACTACTGTTCAATCTCAGCCTTACTACAGGATATGTACCCAAAGAGTGGCGTACAGCAACAGTGGTCCCTCTCCACAAAGGTGGTGCCTCAATGGATCCTGGAAACTATCGCCCCATAAGCCTGACTAGCTTGGTCTGCAAAGCTATGGAAAGGATCATCATGGACCTCATAAATAAAGATATTGGGACGTACAGACACTGGATCCTACCCAGTTCGGCTTTGTTAAGGGCAGATTCTGCCTCTTAAACCTGGTCGATTTCTTTGAAACAGTCACCAAGGCCATTGACGAGGGGAAGGTGGTCCACACAGCCTACCTGGACCTCGCAAAAGCCTTCGATACAATACCCCACTCCGGCATTATAGATAAGCTCACCAGCTTAAATATAAACCCCTATGTCACTAGATGGGTTGCAAACTGGCTCAAGGACAGAACCCGCATGGTTAGTATTGCTGGAGCCATGTCAGACTCCAAACCAGTTACAAGTGGCGTCCCACAAGGCTCAGTCCTGGGACCTCTCTTGTTCGGTATATATTTCTCGGAGGTACAGGCTAACATTGAAGGACTGTGGCTGACCAAGTTCGCAGATGACTGCAAACTGGGCGCCATAATCGACTCTCCAGCCGACACAAGCATCCTCCAAAAGGGCCTCATAGAAACAGACAACTGGTGCCAGAGCCATGGCCTCAAGCTAAACGCCAAAAAGTGTATAGTCATCCCTTTTGGCAAAAACAAAGTGCCCACAAATTACCACATAGGTGGTAATCCATTAAGTACAGAAGAAGTAATTAGGGACCTGGGGACCCAAGTTGATAGCAATCTCTCATTTGACAACCACGTGGCCACAGTGGTTAGAAAAACATTTTATATAGCCCACCTAATCATGAAGGGATTCACATCTAGATCAGGGGAGGTCATTGTGCCTCTTTACACATCCCTCATCAGGCCCATAATTGAGTACAATGCCCCTTTTGGGATGTACCTTACCAGACACCTGCAGCAACTGGAAAGACCCCAAAAGTACCTCACCAAGAGGATCAAAGGGCTCAAACAGATGCCATATGCTGCCCGGTTAAAGAAACTTCAGCTCTACTCAGTGGCATACTGCCTGCTCAGAGGCGATCTGTGCCTGACGTATAAAGGCATGTCCAACCCGTAATTAATGGATATGTTGCACCTCAGAAAATCCAAATCCCATCGAGCTACATGCTCGAGAGACTTGAACCTCAGCACTGAAATAAATAGGACATGCTGGAGGGACAGATTCATAACCCAGAGGCTCCTTTCACTCTGGAATAAAATCCCAGTCCAGGTTAGGCAGAGTCCCTCATTGACTCTCTTCAAGAGGAATCTTGATGAGTGGATGGGAGATCGTAGGTTTACCCCGGGTATCACTTCTGTGTCACAGTTAGACAGAGGCACAGTATACTAACCTCGAAAAAGGGCATAGCAAAATTAATTTAAAATGGGTGGCGAAAGCCAAACACACTCTGGCTAGGCTTATAAATGCCCTAGGGCAGATAGCCTAGTATGAACCTATGAACCTATGAAGATCACATAGTGTTATTCCTTTATGTTACAAATGACGTACCACTTGAGACTGAAACTGCAGTCAACATTTTCAAACATTTCTAGGTTAAAAAAAATATTAACTGTACAGTCCAATGAGTCCCTTTAGATACATGGACCACTTTATCAAAAGGCATTCACTTGCCCTAAGGTTTGTGATCTTGGAGAATGCAATTTATATTAACTCATTACAGCCTAGTGACACATAAAGGCATTTCGGCAGTTACATCCTACTGACACCTCTAGGCATCAACTATTGCTTATTCATCTTTGCACTGAGAATTCCAAAACCATGCTATGTACAAGGTATTAGAGATTTCATCTTATAGCTAAAATGATGGGAAACACAACTGTATTGGTATTTGACCTCTACCTAGCGCATCTAAAGTGATATTAACTATTATCTGCATACTATTTACATTGTAATAATTTTCATATTTCTCTAAAGATCTCAACAATCAACTGACACAGACAGAACTACTTAGCCTCATATGTAAGCTCATATCTATATGAAGAAAATGCTGCTGGATGTGTGTTGCTTGAATGGTTACTCCGATGTCATAAGCTGTTTATGTAACATTAAAAAATGAATTTATTATGTTTATTGTGGCTTATAAAATCCTGTTTATGATCTTGAATTGAATTAATGCAACCAATGTAAAGATTACTTTGAGCCAAACAGTTTGCCATTAATAGTTTTCTAATAGCTCATACAGTTTTAGAGATATGAACATTTACTTGAACTGTGAAGTGGTAACTTCATTTTTTAAACAGGCTCAGGCCAAACCCACTGAAAGTACAATACAAACTGAAAAGACTACCATTGGAGGGAATGAGTAAGGAGATGAATCCTCCTGGCTTGCCCTCCATTTTACCCAGGACTGCTGTTTTTACTTTATGATAGATATCTTTATGAATGGTTCCTCAATTATAAAGGACTTGAAATGCTGCACCATATTAGAAAAAAAATGAAATTATACAATTAAAAAGCAGACCTTTGAGGGGTGGAGAAATACAAAAAAATGCATTTTCAATAAAAAAAGAAGTTATGTACTTACCATAACGTTCCATGTGAGTTGTACATCTCGCCTTTTTGTTCTTACATTCAGGTTTGGAGCCGATCCCTCGGCTCTGAGTTGGCCGCTTTCCAAGCTGAAACTCTCAGAGAAGCTCGAGACCTAGTGGATATCCCATGATTCCCTGCTGTAACTCCCCAGATCTAGCAAGCTGCAACGCAGGAAACCAAGGAAACCACGGAAAGGTACCAACCCCCTGAATCGTTAATTCCAGCATAAAACAGGAATAGAGGAAGGAGGCAACCTGCCCAAGGATAGGCTGATCTAAAAAAAGACCAAACTGACCTCCCTGCTAAGGCAACCATCACTCTCCATGGAGGGGGACGGAGGGAGGGATTGTAAGAACAAAAAGGCGAGATGTACAACTCACATAGAACGTTATGGTAAGTACATAACTTCTTTATGTGAAGTTGTACTATCTCGTCGTTTTGTTCTTACAAACTGGTAGCGTCCCAAGCACCCTAATCCAGGGTGGCTCACGGGAGAACATTCCTGAGCACAGTGGAACCAAAGGAGGCCCTGTCCCTGGAAGCCCTGTCCACTTTATAGTGAGTGATGAACGTGTGAGGCTTAGACCATGTGGCAGCTGCACAGATAATATCTAAAGGCAAACGGGCAGCATATGCCAAGGATGTAGACACCGCCTGGGTAGAATGGGCTTTAACGTCAGAGGACAATGACTGATTGGTAGATGTGTAAACAAATTTGATATAGTTAGCCAGCCATTTGGATAAAGTGGTTTTTGAAACTGCATGTCCCTTCCTGTTAACAGCAAATGAAACAAACAGCTGTTCAGTCTGTCTGAAATCCTTCGTACGGTCAAAGTAGAACCTTAGCTGCCGGTGCACGTCAAGCTTATGCAACATATATTCTAGTTTGTTGGTGTGATGTCTGAAGAAGGTAGGAAGTTCGATGGATTGATTTATGTTGCTCTCTGAGCACACTTTGGGAAGGAAAGTGGGGTTAGTCCTAAGAGAAACTGTCTGGGTGAAAAATTAAATATGGCGGTCTGGAGGACAATGCCTGCAGTTCAGACACTCTACGTGCGGAAGTAATGGCTACCAAGAAAATAGTCTTCCACGAAAGGAATTTCAGATGGCATGAAGAGGCTGGTTTGAACGGGGAAAGCATCAATTGTGATAATATGAGATTTAAATTCCAGGGAGAAATAGGGTGTCTAACCGGTGGTCTGAGGTGATGGGTTTCTTTTAGAAACGCTTTACAAAGCCTATGCGCCATAATGTTAGATCCATCACATCCTACATGAAAGTTTGAGATAGCAGCCAATTGTACTCTTATGGTGGCAGCTGCTGAGCCCTTATTGAACAATGAGGATAAAAACTCCAGAATGATATGAAGTGGCGCCACAAATGGATCAATGTTGTAGCGAGCAACCCAATGTACGAATCGTTTCCACTTATTATTGTACAATTTCCTGGTAGACAGTTTGTGAGAAGAAACTATGATATGCTGGACGGCAGGGGACAAATCAGTAGACCTGGCCAAAGTGGGAATTGGAGCAGCCAAGCTGTCAGATTTAGGGAGAGAAGGGAAGGATGAAGAACTCCCGACGAATGGGTCAGCAGGTCCAGGATCCACGATTCTTCCAGTTGATATTTCTGCAGAAAGGGGAACCAAATTTGTCGAGGCCAAGATGGGGCTATCAATATAACTGTCCTTCCTAGACGTTTGGCTTTCTGAATAAATCTGGGAATTAAGGGGATCAGTGGAAAGGCATAAAGGAGATCCGGGGGCCAATCGTGCACGAGTGCGTCCCTTGGTTTGTTCCCCGGTGGGGGATAAAGGGCAAAGTAGCTGCAGCATTTGGCATTCATTGGGGATGCAAACAAGTTGCAGCAAGGCCGGCCCCATCGGAGGAAGATCTGTTCTGCCACACTCTGTTTTAGAGACCACTCGTGAGGCAGCAGCATAGCCCTGCTTAAACTGTCGGCTATCACGTTGGAAGATCCTGGGATGTGCGTTGCTGTCAGAAAGCGTCCGGTGGATACAGCCCACTGCCATATTCTCAGGGCCTCGCGGCATAGGGGATAGGACTTGGTTCCCCCTTGTTTGTTGATGTACCAGACTACCGACATGTCCGTCTGGATGGCAATCGTACCTAGAGGTAGAGAGTTGTGAAAGTGCTGCAATGCTAGGAACACTGCTCTCATCTCAGGACGTTGATATGCAAATGAGTCTCCATAACCGACCAAGTGCCTTGGATAATGTTTCCCTGAAAAAGCCCCCCCCCCACCCTATCAGGGAAGCATCCATGGTCACTGTGGCTGCGGGTTGGGGAAGAACAAAGGGACGACCGATTGTCACATGGTCGCTGATTAACCACCAAGTGAGATCTTTCTTGCAAAGAGTTGTCAATCGAATCTCGTATGATAAAGGTAGACTCTGGTAGGACCATTGAGCGAAAAGAAGCCATTGTAATATCCGCATGTGCATTCGGCCTAATGGAACTGCTATCAAGGCCGCTGCCATTGTGCCCAACAGTTGCAGTATCTGTGACGCCGGTGTTTGTCGAGAACTAGAAGGCTGGACAACTGATCCCTCAATGAGACAATTCTGGATTGAGGCAACTTGATTTTTTCGTTGATGGTGTTTATTTCTGCTCCTAAGAAGGTAATATGCTGCGAGGGCAATAATGCAGATTTCTCGAAATTTAGAGTGATACCTAAACGAGAACAAAGATGTATTAAGTAATCTCTTGTCTGCAGAAGTTGATACTTGGTGGTGGCGGTAAGGAGCCAGTCGTCCAGATACGGAAACACTCGGAATCCTAGTCGTCTCAGATGACCCGTAACCACCGCCATGCATTTGGTGAACACCCTGGGGGCTGTGGTGAGACCAAAGGGCAGGGCTCTGAATTGGTAATGACTGGCTCCCAGCCGAAAACAGAGATGATCTCTGAATGCTCTGTCCATTTTGATATGGTAGTATGCATCCTTGAGATCTATAGAGCACATCCACTCCCCCTTTGACAAAAAAGGGAGGATTGATTGCAGCGTGACCATCCAGAACTTCTCCTTCTTTACAAAGGCGTTGAGCCTGCTGAGGTCTAGAATGGGCCTCCAGTCCCCCATCTTCTTTGGCACTAAAAAGAACCTTGAGTAAGTTCCGAATCCTCTTTGGTCTGCCGGGACTGGCTGGATGACTCTTTTGTCTAGAAGATTTTGAATCTCTATCTCTGCTAGTCTTCTCAGACTGGGTGGAACATCTGGACTTTTTGCAAATACAGGGGGATTTTTTATAAAGGGAATATGGTAACCTCTGGTAATGATGCTTTTCACCCAGGAATCTGTTGTGATGTTTAGCCAGGCATTTGGGTGTAAAGCTAAGCGACCCCCGACTGTCTCCAGAGTAGAACGCTGATAGGGTTTGCCAGAGAACTGGTCCCTGTCACCCTGGTTTTGCGGACCACCTCTGCCGATTGGACGGCGTCTTCCATTTTGACCTCTTCCTCTGCCTCTGGAGGAGGTATCCGTAGGTGTGTTTTGGAAAGCTTCCTGAGGTTTCCGGAACCACATTGTCCCACTTCGTTGCCCTTTGGGGTACAGTCTGGTTGGAGTGGAAAAACGGACTCCAACGGCAGATAGAGTCTTTCCTTCTTGCTCACACCTCATAAGTGTCTCCTTAACTTTTGGACCAAACAAGGTCGATCCGTCAAAAGGGGTGTTTACAAATGAAGACTTAAAGGCTTCCGCGAAGGAGCACAGGCGCATCCAGGATTGTCTCCTAAGAGCTACTGCTGAACCTGCTGCTCTACTCGAATCTTCGGCAGCATATGAAATGAGCCGCATGGATGAGTTGACTATGGAATTTAGGGTGTTGAGTTGTGCGTTCACCTTGTCAGAGATTGCATCAGCTACATTACCCTGAAGGGTGTCTCCTAGTTCTTTGAGGAGATCTCGTTGAAGACGTGTGAAATGAGTTAGGTAGTTTAGCGATCTCATGGAAAATGTCGCCGAATGGAAAATGCGTTTTCCATATCTGTCCATAGTCCTGGAATCTTTATTAGGAGGATGGACAGTAGAAGAAGACTCCGACATCTCTTTCTTAGTGGCCACCGCCACCACCATAGTATCTACCGGAACTCCTTTTGTTAAGAAGGACTTGTCTGATGGTGCAGTAATGAACTTATTAGGCCTCCAAGGGACTGGTTCCATGGTTTCAAGAGACTTCCATGCCCTTCGAGCAACTAGTTCCATTAGTTCATCGAAGGGCGGAGTAACCCAAGAGGTGGATGGTTGAGATCCAAAGGCCTTCAGGAGAACCGACTCGTCCTCAGTAGGGGCAAGGGGCTGCCAATCCCCTCTCTGTTTCAGGATTTCTAAAATGTCTGAAAATGAGACATCTTCCGAGGGGGACCGTGGGGACCCTTCTGATTCCTCCAAGTTGGTATCTGATGTAAGAGATTCCTGAGGGGAATCTAAGTGCCTCCTCTTGCACAGGTTCTTCCTAGGCACTTCCTCGGTGGGAGCTTCTGCAGAAGTATCTAGGGAGGAGGGGTCACCCGAAGGGGATTCCTGAGGCCCTGGATCTCGGCGCTTAGAAGGGATCTGAGAAGAAGAGGCAGAACGAGGCCCTTTGGGAAGAGGTGAAGACAGATCCAAGGAAGTAGTGGTCTTAGCAGACAAAACCTTCCTCATGGCATCGAAGGCGCCAGAATCTCAATTCGAAGGATCGATCGGATTCGAAGAGATCATTCGATCGCTCCAAACCGAGACCCCACGCTCCAAACCAGAGGACGGGGCCGAGGACATCTGTGCCAAAGCACCGAGCGGTAGAGTCGGAACCGAAGTGTCAGTTTGACTCTCACGACCGGAGTCGACGAGTGACTGTCGGTCCCGAGGTTCTTCGATTGGTACCGAAGAAACCAAGGTTGATGGAGCCGAGGGAAGAGGATCGAACCTCGGCTCCATAAGGTCTACTAGCATCAGTTCTGTCAGCACCGACTCCGAAGATTCGATGGGTTTCGGAGGAGGAGGAACGGAGGAAACAAGAGGCAAATTCAGCTCCGAAGTCACTTGACTCGAAGCAGATATTTTGGCAAGGGCCGGGTTCTCCGATAACCTTTTCACCACTCTATCCAGATCCACATCAGATAATTTGGAGGAGTGTGAAGAGTGATGGGTCGAAGGAGCCGAAGAATGCACCGACTGGAGGATAGGTGATTGGGGTGCATCGAATATCGGCTCCACCACCAGAGATCAAACAGGCGGATCGATACTCGGTCCCGAGGTCTGTGGAACCGATATTCGAATCACGCCAGAGGTACTCGGAGCCAGAGACTTAGGCTCCGAAGATCCCCTAGAAGACTTAGACCCCTTCGACATCTTAGAAGAGAGGTCAGCTTTTTCAAGAGAGGCCTGAAAATCCGGTTTTAGAAGCCCTCTATCTACCAACTTCCTTCTTCTTTCTAGCAGAACTCTAGCACTGAAGGAGTGGCAGATAGAGCAGACTTCTTGCAAATGTACCGAGTCAAGACAATATACACATGTGTTGTGGTTGTCAGTAATGGACATCTTCTGTCCACAACCACATCTCTTAAAACCTGACTTTTGTTTTTGGACATACTAACGTCCCACAAAAAAACACAACAAATAAACTTAAGTATTCTACTATATCTACAAAGGAGAAACACTGATTAAACAACCCTAAGATATTATAAATCTTAACTACTTGAAAAACACTCCACAGCACACTTGACTAAAATATGTATATATTAATGTAATGACAGAGCCCTGTCAACTACTAAGGAGACAAAAACTCCTTCAACTACTAAATTACTATAATAAATCTACTCTACCAAACTAACTAACTTAACACTATCGAAAAAAGGATAAAATCTTAAACTACAAAAAATATTTAAATAAGAAAAGTTTTCACTGGCCCGAGCTTCACTCTTGAGAGCTTGCGATCGTTGCAGCGGCAAACTAGATCTGGGGAGTTACAGCAGGGAATCATGGGATATCCACTAGGTCTGGAGCTTCTCTGAGAGTTTCAGCTTGGAAAGCGGCCGACTCGGAGCCGAGGGATCAGCTCCAAACCTGTTTGTAAGAACAAAACGGCGAGATAGTACAACTTCACATCAACAGATATGAATCCTCATCTAGAGATATTTCATTAACTATTTTAAAGTATAGCATATATAAAACAACTTTAGAAGTATTTTAGAGTAAGATGCTGTGTCCATTTAGGATGTGCATACCTAAGCATCACTAACAAAAGATAATTAAACAATGTTATTCCTGCAGAGTTTTGCTTCAGCCATCAACAAACATACCAGTGTACAGTAATGGAGTATATAAGAAGAGTTTTATGTCATTCATTTTTCATACTTACTGTATATTAACTTCCCACATTAGGACAGTGCAATCTTCACCACCTGCTGTAAAAAGATAAGCACCATCATAGGAGCAGGCAAGGTTATAGACACCACCTGGATGACTAATAATGGCAGATGATTTATGGGGATTCCCATCAACAGGTAGGATCTGAAGGCCAACCTAAAATAACAACAAGAAATCCATTAAGCCCTTGTGCATTTTGAAAACATTCAAATTAACATATTCCTGCTCGTATGGCAAGTTGTTGTTGAAATAATAAACTGGAAATGAATTAAAATATTGACCTACAATGCACAGACAGCAGTTTGCAGAATCAAGATGCTGCTAACATTGGTAAGGTCTTATCATTCAGTAATAACTCAAGAAAAACCCAGCCAAGCTAGAATTTTCAGTGTGTGATACATGAACCTTCTGTAATGGAAGCCCATGAGATAAATGCAAATAACCCCTTAAGGACATGAAGTGTTTCAGCTACATGGCTTCTGAATGTTTGTGACTTTTAAGTCTTTATGGTAACATTCAGGCCAATAAAGTTAAACCTCACTAGATGTGGACATGCATGTTTTGGCTTTTTATTGACCTCGTCAGCACAGCATATGTGGATAGTTTGGCTATATTTCAGAAACACGGGGTCTTTAAACCCAGCTGATGCCCATAAAAATTAAGGTGCCTGTAAAATATCCCAACTAGCATCCAAACCAAAGGATAAAAAGGTCACGATAAACCATTCAGTAATAACTCCAAAAAAAACATGATGTCAACAGCTAGTAGGGTTTGGCAATATTGGCCTGAATGTAACCATAAACACTTAAAAAGTAAAAACCTCATGACCATTCAGAAGCCATGTAGCTGAAACATGATGTCCTTAAGGGGTCATTTGCATATATTCCATGGGCCTCTATTACAGGAGGTTTAAAGTTTTACATAGTGAAAACTCTAACTTGGCTGGGATTTTCTTGCAGTTATTACTGAATGGTTTGTCTGTTAAGTTCTTATCATTAGCACTGTCCTCAGGTTTAGAGCACTTGCAAAAAGAGATAGACACAGAGACAAGAAGTAGCATAGATAGGGGTCACCAAACTTACAAGATAAAGGAGCAAGCATGATTCTCTTGAAAATGGTCTGCAACAGACTTAAACCAACATGTTCTATCCCAGGCAACAGAGGGTAAGTCAGACAGGAAGACACCAGAGAGGGTAAGGGACAGCTCTTCTCGCTTATGAGCAGGATTTGGATTTACAGACAGTCTAGTGGACTCCAAAAAGACTAAAGTCAGCATTCCTCTCAACCTCTCAGCACAAGAAATCTAGACAAAGCCAAAAATAATGGGGGAGTCAAAGGCCCAAAAATGGCAACAGATTATAAGTATTGCTTTTATAAACCTCGGAAGTTGATAGAATACCAGGTTTTGCATTAGCTTGTATTTTCCTGAAGGATATGAAGCCTAAAATTGCTCAAGGAATTACTCAGGACTCTAGCACCCGAAGAAGAGAACAAATTGGTGGAGCTGAAGAATAGCAGTGCCTCAAAACAGCATGTGTGAGGATTACAGAACAGATATGTGTATGAGCCAGGTATGGAAACAAGGTACATAAGGAAAGCTGGTGGTGGAATGCAGAAGTCCAAGAAGTCATCAAAAGAAAGGAGGAGTGCAGGAAAAAGTAGGAGACAGAAAATACGGACCAGGCTAGGAAGGAATACTGGTTGGCGAATAAAGAAGCTAAGAAAGAAGTTGCAATAGCAATGAACAGGGTACCAGAGGCACTCTACCAGCTTCTGGAAAGTGACTCAGTAGGTGGCACAAAGAAGCTATATCAGGTTGCAAGACAAATGCAGAAAGATAAAGGAGATAGTCAGGCACTCTTCAAAAAGGATGCCAGCAACAACCTGCTCACTAGTCCACAAGACATTAAAGGCAGATGGAAGGAGTACTTCCAGCAGTTTCCGAATTCAGCTGTACTGCCCCAGACACAGCGTACAATGAGAGAAGATGATGAGCCCACCCTAGGAAAAGTAAGAATAGCACTAAGGAAAATAAAGTCAGGGAAAGCAGCAGGCTCAGATGAGCTAACAGCAGATATGATAAAGATGCTGAGTGAGATGGGACAGAAATGGCTCTTGAGGGTACTCACAGCAGTGTGGAGAGAAAAGCGGATCCCAGATGACTGGAGAACAAGTATACTTGTGCCAGTGTACAAGAACAAAGGGGGCATCCACAACTGTGGGCAGTATAGAGGTATCAAACTCCTGTCACACTGCATGAAAGTTCTGGAGAGGGTAATTGATAAATGGATATGCGGAATAGTAGAAAGTAAGATGGGAGATGAGCAGTTCAAATTCAGATCAGGATGCAGCACGACTGACCCAGTGTTTGCAGTGAGACAGATAGTAGAGGAGAAAAAGCTAGAGATGAGGAAAAAGTCCAACTGGGCATTCCTATACTTAGAGAAAGCTTATAACAATGTCCTAAGCAAGCTGATTTGGGCAGTACTGCAGTGGTTAGAATTCCCAGAAACATTGGCAGACTATGTTCAAGGACCGAATGACTAAAGTACAAACAGTGTTCGGTATCACAGAAGGACTCCCAGTGGGACTGGGTGTGCACCAGGTTTCAGCTCTCAACCCACTGCTGTTCATACTGGTGATGGACTACATTAGCAAACAGGTCGGAGGGGACAGATCAACAATGTTGCTGTAAGCAGATGATGTGGCATTACATGCACACTGTCAGCAAGAACTTCAGCAAAGGATAGGGGAATAGAATGCAAAACTGAAGGCACATGGGATGAAACTAAGTGCAGATAAGACAGTAGTAACGGCAACAATCTTGGGAAATCAGAAGAAGCTGAGAACTGAGATAGAAGGGAAGATAGCGGAACAGGTTAGCAATTTCAAGTATCTAGGATGGGTGGATGGGGAGAAGGGAAGCCTGAATGAAAAGGACAAAGCTAGAATCAGTGGGGCTGCAGCCAACTGGCCTAGAGTGTCAGGTGTAGTGTATGACAGAAGAATGCCAAAGAAGCTGAAAAGTAAGGTGTACAAAACAGTGGTGCAACCAGTATTACTGTCTGGCATAGAAACCTGGGCAGTAAAGACAGAGCAGATAAGAAAGCTAGAGGTGAAGGAAATGAAGTGCCTGAGAAGGGTGTGATGTGAAATGTGATAGGCAAAGAAATGAGGACATAAGAGCAGAAGCCAAAGTAGCTCTAATTGAAGAAAAGATCAAAGAGAACAGATTACAGTGGTTCAGGCACATATGCAGAAAAGCAGAAGAAAATCTGGTGAAGATTTGGGATAGACATGAAGAAAGTAAGAAGAAATGAGGGCATCAGACAAAGAGGTGGATGGATTGTGTAAGGGACCTGCGACAGTTAGGCATGAGTGTCTAAGAAGGCTGGCATGTGGCAATGAATTGAGAGAGATGGCGACAGTTAAAACGACATCCCAATCCAATGTAGAAAAATGGGAAGAAGGGGGCTGATGATAATGATGATGATAAGATGTAATGAAGCCTAAAACTGAAATGCCTGTCATTATTTAGCGAGTTCAGTCTCCAATAATTTCTAGAAAACCACAAACTTCATGAGAAACATTCCAAAAATGAGGCAAAAAAATCTAGACAGTTAAGAGTTATGCCAGGTAGGTATAGTATACTAGGGAAACAAGCAACTGGGCATAAATAAGAAACTAAGAAACCGCACATGTGCTTTCTTTATATGCATGACCCCCCATATAAAGTTTCCAGAGTGGGAAATAAAGTAGGCTTTAGCCAAATAAACATGGGATTTGCAGTATGACATTCATTATTTATTTTCTTTTTATGGCTACAGCTAACATTCTTTCACTTCTGGTGCTGCCGCATTATACTTTCTGATTACCTGTATGTTGACCTGGCTTTGCATAAGGGCTGATGGATAACATTCCTACCTGCCAAAGGTACTGTGGGCAGTTTTGTGATAGCTGCCTTCTATTTTTTACTCCGAGATATAAAAGAAAGGGAGCCAAGTTTGTTTTCAAAACACTAGTGATCCACACTCATTTATGCAATCACTAGTGTGCGACCAGCCACCCTTTGGCCCAGAAGAATGAATTGCTGGTATATAGAATATTTCTTCTTTTCCCATCATGGTGCGACCTCACAGATGGTAGCTGGGTTGCATCTTTCCACATCAGGGGGTGCCAGAGGGACTTGTCCTCCTGCAAAACTAATTTTTTTTTTTTTATGATTTGTTTTTTTTTTTTTATGATTGAATGTTGTTTCCATTCTGGAATCTTTGTTTATTTGTGGTTGCACTTGTGTGAGACGATCACAAACAAGCTGAATACTTATCAGGGAGCCAAAAGAAAGTGCCTGCATCTACCTAATATGGATCACTTATGGTGCTCCTTATCTTATTTGGGTTTATCACCACCAAATAGTCCCCTGTTCTCCCTTAGGAAAGAACGCTGTTCACATTTATGCATGCACCTTATGTCTCTGAACAGAACAGTCATCCAGTAAACAAAGTCAATTTTCATGCATTGAAAAGATAGATAACTAAATGCAATGCCAACCTATTGTAACAATCTTGTTAAATATTGTACAGGTATAATATCTAGGCTAAAGACTAAATGTTGCTGAAGAGATACTTCAGAAACTAAAGAACTTTTATTTTACTGCATACCCATAACATCCCATAACCATGGAATGAATAACTGGCCGAGACAGTAAGGGAAGTACACTTAAAAATATTACAGAGGCAGGAAAACAGTTTCACAATATAGAGGGGCCAGCAAAGTCTTTTAAGTGTAAGAAGTTATGGAAGGATTACAGCAAGCCTAAAATAAGTGAAGTAAAACAGGACAGAAAACAATGAGTTGTTGAGATACTAGTTTCATTTACATGGTATTTTTCTCATTTTTATTTTGCTGAAAATATAAGTAATTAAACAGTGTTCTCCTCTAAAACCAAAATATAAATGTTTTCTTATTATATAATTTTTATGCAGTGCACTAGTTCATTTCACAGATGTAAAAGGTGAATAGTTTACTATGAAGAAAGTACAGCTGTGTAAAATCTTACCTTACCATAACCGCAGATGTCCTCTTTAATGTTGCAGTATTCTTCACCTAAGGGAGAGTTCACGAGCTTAAGTGGAAGCCTGGAAGGAGGAAGGCACAAAAGACCCCTCTACAAAGCCAAGCAGGATAGCCCTGGCAAAGCCTGTCCTGGCCCAGGAAATAACATCCAACTTGTAATGTTTAGCTATTTGCAGAGGACCAAGTAGCAGCCTCAAAGATGGAATTAATATCTGAACTCTTGAAAAAAGTACCAGAGGAAGCAACTGTCCTAGCAGAATGTGGCTTTACAGATGAGGACAGACATTTGCCACGAAAAGAATAACAGAAGGAAATTGCCTTAGAAATCCAGGAGAAGTTGGTTTGCTTAGAATTTGCCAAACCCAAAGTCCTGGGATGAAAAGAAGCAAAAAGCTGCTCAGATTTGCAAATAACTTTACTTTTATCTAAATAATATCTGAGCTGTCTATGCAAATCCAAGATGTGAGGAATCTTCTCATTAGCAGACTCTGGAGAACACAAAAAGAAGGAAGATGAATAGACTGCTTAAGGGACAGCTCATGGACCACCTTGGGCATAAAATAAGGATTAGTATGAAGACAGACCCTATCCCTATGAAAAACTAAAAATGGAAGAATAACCATGAGAGCCTTCAGTTCAGACACTTTCTAGTTTGAAGTGAGAGCCAAAAGAACAACAGTCTTCCAAATATAATTTTGTAAGGAAACTGAAGCAGTGGGTTCAAAAGAAGCCTGGGTCAAAATTTCAAGTACATAATTGAGGTTCCAAGAAGGTGTAATAGGGCTCCTGAGAGGCCAAATATGAGGGATGCCTTTAAGAAATTGCTCGACCTCAAACCTAGAGGACAGAGGTGGATTCAAGGGCAGACAAACAGAAACTGCTGATAGGTGAGCTTTAACTCAAGATTATGCTAACCCAGTGTGGAGCAGATCACACAAAAAAGAGAGAACCAGTGGAGCCTCCACAGATATGGTGAGAGAGGCACCAGACAGAAAATCTTTTCATTTGGACATACAGGATTTTCTGGTAATGGGTTTCCTGGCCTCCTGCAGACCTAGAGCACGTCCCCAGAAAAGAGGGATCTAAAAGGGATCAAAACCCTATCATCGACAATGCCATTTGAAGAGTGGACAGGTGAGGATGAACAAGAAAGAAAGGGGAACCATTGCTGTCTGGGGAAAAAAGCGAAAACGTCCTGCCTGATCTTGTGCAGAACTCGTGGTAAAGGGGAGGCATCCATTTTCCAAGTCAGAGTACTAGGGACTCTGGAACAGAACAGAGGAAGCTGTCTGTTCAGTGGGGAGGCAAAAAGATCTACCTGAGGAATACTCCACTGATGGACAATGCCCAGGAAGACATCTCTGTGAAGCATCTGTTCATCAGCTTGTGTTCTGGACCTGCTCAAAGAGTCTGCCACTAGATTATGTTCTGAAGGAATGTAAACTACATGAAGAGTCATTTGATACTGGATAGCTAGATCTCAGACCTGAAGAGCTAGTCTGCAAAGGAGATAGGACCTTGTGCACCCCTGCTTGTTGACATTCCACATCACTGTGGTATTATCTGTGTAGACTTTGAGGGGCCCAGGATGAAAGGGGAATGAAAAGCTTGTACAGCCAAAAGCAAAGACCTCATCTCTTTTATGTTGATATGATCTGACCTCTGATGAGGAGGCCATGGACCCTAAACCTTTAGAAGGCCACAAGAAGCTCCCCACCCTATGTCTGAAGCATCTGTGAACAGCTCCAGAGAGGGAATTGGAGCCTGAAAAGGAAGCCCTGGATGGAGAGAGAGAGTTAATGAATCCACCACTGAAGTCCGCACTTGAGACAAGGAAGAAAAGGAACAGGGTACTCCAGGGGGTGGAAATGTTGAAGCCACACCGATTTAAGGTACCATTGAAATTTCCTCATATGGAGTCTGACAAGAGGGATAATGAGAATGGTGGAGGCCATAAATCCCAGAACTCTGAGAAATTCCCAGGCAGTGACAAAGGACAGAGGGCAGAGGAAGAAGTTTGTCAGGAACAGAAGCTTGGAGCAGGGAGAGATGCCAGCATGGGAATGGTCTGAAGCCTCCATCTGAAGAACACATGATCCTGGGAAGATATCAGGACCGATTTCTGAATATTTATGGTGAACCCCAGACTGTGTAAAATTCAAATGGTACACTGGGGATCCTGCAAAAGACTGCTGGGAGAAGGAGCTTGAATGAGCAGATTATCTAGGTAGAGAAAAATCTGGATACCGCAAAGCCTGCAAAAAACAATGACAGGAGCAAAGGATTTGGTGAATACCCTTGGGACAATAGAAAGGCCAAAGGGCAATGCAGAGAACGGAAAATGCAAGGAAAAATCAGAGAAATGTAAACATTTCCTGAACAGAAGGTGAATGGGGATGTGAAGGTATGCATCCTTGAGATCTACAGAAATCATACAGGCCTGGAGAAGATGAACAGGAAACAGGGTATGGAGGGACAAACATTCAAAAAAGGAAACTTGAGAAAGGTGCTGAGCAGAGAAAGATCCAGAATTGGCCTTCATGTACCCTCCTTTTGAGAAACCAAAATATTCTGGAGTAAAATTCCTTCCCCACCTGGGTGGGTGGAGCAAACTGAATGGTGCCCTGATCCAAAAGAAATTGCAGAACCTCTGAAAAATGAGGAATATTTTCTCAAGGAGGTTGTTGAGGAATGCCTGAAAAGGGAGGAAGAGACCTGCAAACCAAGAAATATCCCTGACAGAGAATCCACAGCACTCAAGAATCTGAGGTGATCCAATACCAATTTGGAACAGATAAAGAAATGCAGAGAGTCAAGGGAACCTAGATGAGGGGAAGGGATAGCCAAATATTAAACAGAGCCAGGCATGTCCTGAAAGGAAGGTTTCTGGAAAGGAGTAGTCTGAGTACACTTAGCAGGAGGAGCATGCCTAAAACCCTTCATAACTTTAGGAGGGTGTGAGTCTGTCTATGAACAAAGGAAGACTTAGAAGGATAATTCTTCTGGAATTTGGGAATAGGGGAGACAAAAATATGTTTAAGTTCCTGCAAGGTCTTACCCTTATCCTGGAGGGATTTAAATAAGTAAACAGCAGCAGTCTCAAAAATACTTTTGTTATCCAGAAGTGCATCCAAACCCTTGGCCTTAATATCATCAGGTAAAGCCTGAAGATGTAGCCAAGAATAACACCTCATCACTGAACCAAAATCAGCAGCCCTGTAAGGGGCATCAGCTGCATCATAGCTGCATTTTATTGAGTGATAGGCAACCTGATAAGTGGACCCCAGCAGGGAAAGGGCAGAAGCCTTTCAATCAGAATTGCGAAGGTCAGACACTATGTAAGATAATTAATAGCCCTAAAAGATAGGGCGGCAGCAGTATAGGCCCAACTATCTTCATGAGAATGGAGGAGTTTAGTAGATGGCAACAACTTAGAGGGCTTGTCAGAAGAAACTGATACCAATGTAGGATCAGCAGAAAGGCACTTACACAGAAACTTGCAGTCCTCAGAGAATCAGACCCTTAATGAGACTCAACAGTCATGGACAGACTCAAAACACTCCAACTATTCTCTGTCTCATACCGCCTACTTAGAGGCAATATCTGCTTGACTTACAGAGCCATATCTGACCCAGCTCTGTTAGAAATGCTACATCTAAAGAAATCCCAATCCCTCCGCACCATACGCTCCAGATACCTCAACCTCATTACCACAATCAACAGAACATGCTGGAGGGACAGGTTCATAACCCAGAGACTGCCCATGCTATGGAATAGACTTCCCATACATGTCAAGCAGAGCACCTCACTGGCCCTCTTCAAGAGAAATCTTGATGAGTGGATGGGAAATAGAAAATTCACCCCAGGGATCACTCCAGTGGCTCTACTCGACAGAGGCACTAGGAACTAAGGTCGGTGGCACGATGCCAGGGTAATCCTATGGGCTAGGCTTGTAAAGGCTCCAGGGCCATTAGCCTAGTACACGCCTATGAACCTATGAACAACAGGGGTAGGTATTTCCTCCCTTACTGAAAATCTGTGGAATCTCCCTCTGTCCCTCAAAATTATCAGCTGAGGTTCCTCCTCAACATCTAGAAAGGACATTATAAAAGTCTCTGAGGATGTTTGAGAATTCAGATTAATGTCAGCCTCCAAAGGGGGTCGCAGCAGAGGAATCCGAAGCAAGCACCAAATGACTTTCAGGTTTACACTAGCCTCTAAAGAGATGTCTGGGTGAGGCTGGATATTTACCAGATCAGACCTTACCTTTTTCACCATCTTCTTGGCAGATGGCTGGACTTTTAAATGGGAAGATTATGCCATTGCACCCTGAGCCAATAGCTTAAATCATTGATTCTCAGCATATATGGACAAGGAGGAGAGACAACTACATAGGGTCTTAGGCAGAAATGCCTGGCAGACAGACCACTGTGTATGGTCATAGGAAGCACCCAAGCGAAAAAGACTGTGGTCATCATTGTCTTTATGGGGAATCTGCCTTCCACACTGTCATTTTCCCTTTCTGGATGACATGAACACAGTACTATACAAAAATAGAAAATGGAGAGAAGAAATCCCAATGGGACACTTATCTGAAAATGAAAAAAAAAAGAAAAAAGTCACTGTTACCCAGGTTTTAGCGTACTGTATTTTTTGGGCAAAACATACCAAACGTTTGGCCAACTGCCTACACAGAAACATGTTTTTTCAGTACTAGACACCCCCCAACCTAGAAAGTTTAAGATAATGAAGACAAATGTTAAAACATCAAAGATTATGATGACCCACGGAAATAACATTGCTCTTCACATGATTATATTTATCACAAGAGCAAAACTGTGCCATATAAACATTTCTTTCAGAAAATATGTTTAAGTGATGTATTTTCCATAATGTACCACAGTTATATTAAATGTTTAACAATGGTCATATCACATAATTGAAAAGTGACAAGTGTGCCACATTCTGAAAAAATAAAAACAAATGTACATGTGGGATGGTAATGTAAAACTATACATACAATGACATAAAACATTAGTGTCAGCACTAAGTTGGGCCAGCAACCTCAAAGCTTATTAAGTACATCTCACCAGCACCATCCACACATGTACATGTAAGCAACAAAATAAAACTAAAATTTACCAGCTTTTAGAAATGGCAACTACTCACTGGAGCACGAAGACATCCTACATTTTTGTCTAAATTCAGCAAGAGCTGTCACCCACAACACAATTTTTTTCAAAGTTTGCATTTATATGTGATCTTAGGTCGAGCAGGCTATAAAAGCACATAACGCATACCCTGCTTTATTATTTTGTTTTTCAAAGTTTCAAAGTGGTTCTATTTCATACACACACTAAAAAAGGCAGTTCAGAATGTAAGTACAACTTCTGACACAAAAACAGGAATTTTGGACCATAGTGTCTGAAAATTTTAATACCATAACAATGGACATAACAGGCATGTTGCTGTTTGAAAGGTATGTTCTCAAAGTGTTTTCCACAGCAGATAGCTTGATAAGTTAGCAATTACATTTAACAGCACTGTAAGCCATTCCAAACAAAAAAGTCATGAAATCAGTCTCATTCAAGCATCCAAAAAGTCTCCACTAATTTAATGTTCATCGATCAGTTTCTTGTTTCCATGACATCTCCTTTCCACTAGAATGATCCGTTTTTTTGTATTTATTTGGGCAATTATCTAGGTTTTTCACACTGGTAATAATGGATGCTAAATATGTTGGGCTTGCATTCTGGCCATGGTGTTGTCTAGTTTCTGGAACTAGTTTTTGATGGAGGCTAAAATGCCATATAAAGGAAGATCAGGATTACTAATGGATTCAAAAGCAGCTTCACTTAATGTGCTTTGCAGGACCAGTTTAGCATACTATTTGCATAAGACTTTTCCAACACAAAACATTATACTATAATCTTTGCTAAACAATAAAGATACTAACCCCATGCAAGTAAAACAGTGTTACACTTAAAATGTGATTCATTCATTTTTATACCCTCTTTATCTTTATTACCTGTAGACATAAATTACAATGTAAATAAGACTGTGAACGCACTCTTAAATAGCATAGTCTCATCTGAAAATCATTGTGTCTTAAGGCTAAATTTATAAACATTTACAGAAAAAAAACACAGCTGAGTGCTTTGTTAATATTCTAGAGGAATATAGTTTGCATAACTTGATAGGTACCTACAAGGAGGAGAGCTCTTTTTTTAAACACTTTTACTGAATTATCACTTGTGACAAGGAAACTTACATTTATATAAAACAAACCATATTAACATTCACAGTTACAAACATACATAACATATATTATTATGTACAATATAATCAATCCAACATTACATAGGTTGGTCAATTCTGGCCTTCCCTTAAACCTCATTCCCCCTCCAAAACATTTATCTGCATGTATTATTATTTGTTCCCACAATTTCCATTTTTTTTCTATGTAATTTTCTCCTACCATTTTCTAAACATCCCACTTCCAGTTCTTTTATTTCTGTTACAATATTCACTATTTCAAATATGGTTGGTTTAGGCTTTGATTTCCATTTTCTAGTAACTGCTTTTTTGCAACTAGAAGAATTAAATTTAACAAGGCCTTACTTTGTCTAGGCGATTGATATACTGTATACCAGCTCAAAAAAAAAAAAAAAAAAAAAACATATCCTTAGTTACACCCATTTGCTCACCCAGTATTTCTTACAAGTAGTCTGTAGGGAATTTTTAAAGTCTGCCAACACATTACACTCCCAAAACATACACTTCCAGTTACCTGAGGAAAGTGCTGCCTTTTGTAAAAGTAAGGCAGTAGTATTCCCTTTTAGGGGAAAAGTTAATGTACCAGCAAATGTTGCTTGTGGTGGTCTGTAGAGCACTAAAGTTTTTTGTGAGAGAAATTCATCCTCCTTACCTCTTCAATTTCCCCCAGAATACAAAACTTCACCCTTCTTGCTACCACATCAGTGGCAAACAAAAATAAATAAGGGAATATGAGGCATGCTTGCCTGGTTTCCTTTTGTAATACTGGTTCCATGGTTAAATATCCAGTCACCACCAGTCTCAGTCTTGAGGCCTGACTCAATTCTGTTGCCTTATTCATCCATCTCCTACCAAAACTCATACCTTTCAACACTTTGCATATAAAAGATCCTCAACACAGTTCCTGTCCCTTCTACCTTCTCTTTTTCCACTTGGCCCATGTATCTCAGACAGCAGCATCCAGGTCACTTTCAACTAGTCAGGGACAAATCTCAACAGAATCAGAGACAAATCCAAAAACAGTGAGGGATGATCCAGAACACTTTCAAACTATTAACCTGAGATATTGATAGAATAAGAGGATGTGGATTCATACATTTTATGAAGAAAAAGTAGTCTGTAACTCTAATTATTGAGATTACTTATTAAGTGTAATTCACCACCTTTTCTTCAAAAGTCACCAGTGTTAGTAGGGTTATGAAGGATAGAGCAAAAATTTAAAATAAAATCGGGGACTTTTGAAAGGTAGAAAATGTTTTCTGACAATCTCACCTACTGCTCTTGTTGCAAAAATCTCTCAGTGACCCCTATAGCAAATACTGTAGCAAAAATATTTGAATCACTATTAAATAAAGATATTGGGTTATATGTGTCAGGAATTTTCCTCTCATTACACCTATTGACAATATGATCACTCTTACCTGCTAATGGGGATAACCCCACCCCATGCATAGCCTTTTCAAATGGCTTACAGTCAGTTTCCTTGGATCACCCAAGTTTGCAACACAAACACGATGATAACAGATTAAATTTTCATTTATTTATTTTACTTTTGCTCCGGGCATACACTAGCAAGATTATATTGCATGTATGTATCTTTCTTAGTAGATGGTTGACCTTGCAACCTCCTGAAGAAACAAACAGGCAGGCCATATTTCTGCCTGTCCATGATTATTCTTTCTCTGAGATGCGGTGACCTCAGGATGAAAATAATGGTGTTTGGAGGGTGCAGGGCAGGACTTCCCCTGCAATTTTTTTTTCTTATCATTGCATCTGTGTGTACTGCTCACAAGTTGCAGTACTTGGGAAACTGGTTTCTAATTATAAGAGCACATACAAAACAACGTAGTGCTACTGAAGTTTTGAACTCCAAGTTTCTGTGTTTGAAAGATGGAGTAGAGCCTTTTCACCTTACAAAGTCCATGGCATCTCGTATGTAACTATCTTGCAAAAGTCTAATGAAAAATCATTCTCTCCACGAGCCCTACCATAACTCAAATATTCTCCACTTTCTAACTAGTAATTCTCTCTCACATAATAATTCCTCCTCACCAAAAACATTCCTATTTCCAGAATCACTGATTATTTCCTTCTCAAGCAAATCCATCATGCTTCTCTTTAAAGATCCTTCGCCATTCTGCAAAATGTTCTCAAATCTCCTCAGTCAGGTTATTATTTTACCCTTTCTGATCTTCACCACCTTTATTCCTCTCTAGTTTCTGATTTTCAGCCTTTTGGCCAAACCTTTGCTCTAACGAGGAGACTTCCAAGATGGCTGTACACTGAGTAACAGCTTTTCTAGCTCTCCCAGTGTGAAAACAGAAACTAAGCAGAGAAGGCCAGTAGAATTGTTTTTATGGGTAAATTTCAGTAACCGGCTAATAAGTACACGGTCTGGATGCCAGGAATAAAGAAACACAGAAGACCTGGAAAAGAAATCAACTACAAAAAGTGAGGAAGAAACACTGACTGGGGAGAGTTCTGCAGCTGTTCAGCAAAAAAGTAATGCAACCTTCAGACATGACTTCCAATAACCTACAGGAAGATACAAGACAACTGCATACAGACTTGGCTGAAATAAACAACATACTGGTACAGTATATCAGCACAAACAACAAAAGGCTGGAACAAATGGAAGAAGCTTTAAACAGATATTCAGATGAGATGATACAGCTGCAAAAATCAGAGGTTGAAATGAAGAAAATGATGGCTGAATATGAGACTGCTCAGGAAGAGATGTTTCAAAACATAATAGAGTTAGAGGACAGAGCATATAGGAAAAACATGAGATTCTCAGATATACCAGAGAAGATGGAAGGAACAGACTGCATTAATTTTATGAAAGCTCAAATTAGCAAATGGACTGGTACTTCACAGCAGGAACTGTTAATTGAATGGGCACATTGTGTGTATGCCCCAAACCTAGCCATAAGAAAGCAACTTAGACCTATAATAGTAAGGCTCCAATCCTACCAATAGAAGGAGTTGATTCTAACAAAACTGTGGAAGAAGGACAAAATACTGACAGTGGGAGACAGTGGAGTGTTTGTGGAGAACGATTACTCATTGTACACCAGGCAACAGAGAAGTAAATACATTCCACTATTCAGAAAATGTTGAGATGCAGGTATGAGATTCAAACTGCTGTATCTAGCTGTCTTCAAGGTATTCTTCCATGGAGGGACAAAAAAAATAATTTTTTTGATGATGTGCATGCAAAGGAGGAAATACAAAAGTTTGTCCAACAAAAACTGAGTTGTGAAACAGAAGGATATTCTTGTTCTTCTGGTAATAAAGACCACAGACTCTGTGAAACCTTTTCCAGTATTTCAACAGAAAATGTTAGTGAAAAGGAAGGAAGCACGAGAGTTGACTAGAAGAATTGAGAGAGTATGTTGGAAATGAAGCAGCGCCAGGATTTGGGAGATGGAGAAGAACAGTAACAAAATAAGTAACTTAATGTAGGATTGCAATGCAATAATTATATTTGTGAAATATGACAGAACAAGAAAATCTGGAAATATTGGACTTTTTCAAAAATTGTTTGATGTATGGGGGACTCTAAAGTATATGCCCTACTTCATGTCATTAATGTTCAGAAAGAATGGTTTGGGGAGGGGAAGAGATGGTAGAACACTAAATGTAAGTAAAGAAAACACTTTCCTTTCTTAATAGTACTGTATTTGTTGTGCATGGTTTTCTTTGCATGCTATTTTTAAGTGTAATGGCGATTGTAAACAGGTGGTGGTGTTCTTTTTCTTCTTATACAGTTTTGAGAAAAAAAAAAGGAGCCGGGTTAAAAAGGCATGACAACGTTCAAATTAATTTGCCTTTTTTCATTCTTGCATGGGGAAATGACTGATTAAGAACCTTTGTTTTGAGAGAGAGAGAGAGAGAGAGCAAGTAAATGAAAAAGAATATTGAATAATATGAGGCTTTTTTTCTAGCAGTTACATGTATGTATACTGAGCAGCATTTCTGCAGCTGGTCTTCATCTCTCAATGGAGACAATCTGATAAAGAGAAACTGGAAATAGTCTGGTGGAAGGGGATTGGCTGAAGGAAAAGAAAAAAAAGAACAGAGAAATTGGCTAGGACATTTTATTCTCTGAAAACAATCGAGGTTTCCCCAGGTGTGACATCTTTAAAGATGATACAAAACCAATTGGACTTTAAGTAAAGTTTTCTCAGTTTTTTTAAATGCAATGATGATACTAATGCAAACAGGTGCTTTTTTCCTTTTTTACCCTTCTTCTCTCTTTTTCTTTGTTCAGTTTTAAGAAATGTAGGCACTGCAATGAAAAAAAGCAGGAGGGGATGAGGGGGGGGGGGAGTGGAAGGCCTAGTTAACAGAGTATGACAAAAGAAAAATCGGTGTGCTTTTTCCCATGCCTGTATAAGGAAATGACTGGGTTAAAACCTTAGGCATTATCCAGTAACAAGTTTACTGCAAAGCATGTAAATGAAAAAGAATACTGAATATTGTAAGGCTTTTTTTCTGATAAACAAGGTACCCTTAGAAGTTTTGAGTCTGGTTTGCATGTCAATGGAAGGCAATTTGATAAAGAGAAATGGCTTGGAGAAAGTGTTTACTGAAGTATCCAAGTGTTTTCTCAACTGGGAGAGCTATAAAGACATACAAAATCAAATAGCACTTATTAGTGGCACAGGCTGTACCATGAGTCTTAGCATGACTAACCTTTCTTTTTGGTTAACCTTAGCCTGTCTATGCAGTTATCAGCTTAGGACTCATGTTCTTATTAGGAAGCAAAAACTTCAATATTTGAAGATGTACATAGCTTTGTGTGTTATTATTAAGTTAATAAGTTTCAGGAGGGTTTTTTGAGGGGTATATTTGTTCTGTTTCAGGGCTTTCAGAAAAACAAAAAGTTATGTTAGATGTGGTGTAGGCGCAAGTGGATATGACGAGAAGCAACTGTATAAAAGACCACCCTGCCGAACAGCATATATATGTAACATAAAAGTTAGAACTAGACATTTAACAAATAAGCAGTTTTACATAAAAGGTAGTAATAATAATAACTATAAAAGAAAATGATGCTTTCTCTAATGTCTTTCAATCTAATTGGTCTTACAGATAAATACAAAAAAGAAAGAGTAGTGAACTATATTAAAATGTAGAGTACAAATAGCTATGCTACAGGAGACATACCTGGAAAGAACTGAACATGTGAATTTGATAAAGAAAGATTTTCAGGATGGTTATTCAGCAGAATATCTGGGACAAAGGAAAAGAGGAGTACATATATTAATTGTAAGAAGAGCTCCAATAGTCATAGAACAGGAAAAAAAGATAATTGAAGATACATAGTACTAAGGGGCTACTGGCTAGGGAAGAGGATTACAATGGTATGCACTTACATCCCCCCTCTAAAACTGCTATAATGGAGCTTAAGAAAATTCTGGGAGAAATAATCAGCTTTCAGCAAAAAATATTACTTATAGGTGGAGACTAGAATATGGTTTGCAACAGTGCAGCTGTGTCTGGGTTCCTAGAAGGGAAAATATAACAAAGGACGGTAGATTTTTGAAGAAATTTATGAAAATGTTAGGCATGGAAGATGTAAATTCAGTACTAGGAGGTCGGAGTGAATTTACATATTACTCACTGAAATATAAAAACTGGGCTGGGCTAGATAGATTTTATATCGCACAGGAACATGTGCATTTAATTGTAGGTCTGGAAATGCACCCAATAACTATTTCAGATCATGCTCCAATAATAACGAAAATAAAAATGCCATGTAATGAAATAAAAATGAGACAGTGGTGCTTTCCCACCTATGAGAGGAATTCAAGAAATGGGTTTTGGAATTAATTTAGGAGCTACTAGAGAAGACAGAATTTTCTTCTGAAAACATAGCTAGAGAGTGGGATAAAACTAAAGTGGAGTTTAAAACTAGGGTGGAAATAAAAGAAAGGGATATATGGTTAAACAGTAACAAGAATTACTTAGAGGGATTGACAAATGTTAAAGTATTGAAAAATAGGGAGAATCTCTCAGAACAAGAAAAGGAAGAACTGCAGAATGCTAAACAGAAGATAAAGGATGTGAGAGTTTAGAAAGACTGCTGTTAACCAGCTGTTTTTTGATAATAATTCTAGAGCAGAAAAAATTTTGACAAACAATTCAAGCCACAGAAAGTGGAAAGGGCTGTCACTAAGCTTAGGGAGCCTATAACAAGGAAGATAAGAGACCCTGTAGAAGTATTAGAAATATTTCGGAAATTTTATTAAAGTTTGTATAAAGTAGAGAAATACAGAAATCAAGCAAAGGTACACATGGAAATGTTTATAGAAGAATTAAATATGCCAAGATTAGAGATGCATGAGACTCAATTACTAACAGTTAGGATAGGAAGGAATGAGATACAAATGGCTATGTATAACCAATCTACAGGAAAGTCCCCAGGAATAGATGGTATTCCTGTGGTAGTTTGGAAGTTAGAAGGGAAAAATGATAAAGATCTGGATGGTTTTGTTTAACAGTATTTTAAGAGGAGGAGAAGTACCAGCATCCTGGAAGAAGGTGGTGGTAACAGTAATAACTAAAGTGGGTAAAGATCCATTGGATCCAGATTTATACAGACCCATTTCAATACTAAATCATGATTATAAAGTGGTTATGGCTATAATAGCAAAAGTGATACCAAAACTGACAGATATGGATCAGTGTGGTTTTGTGGAGGGGAGGCAAACATTTGACAATATTAATAGAACACCGATGATCCAGAGGGAAGAAGAATTGATTAAGAGAAAGCATTTGACAGAGTGGACTGGGACTTCATGAGCAGGGCAATGGAAGTATTTGCTTTCCCTGATGCAATTATAATGTTGATTAGAAGAATATAAGAGGGATTAGAGGCAGAAATTAAAGTGGGTAGGGTCCTCTCTGATAATTTCTGCTTGAGTAGAGGAACCAGGTAGGGTTGTCCACTTTCCCCTTTGTTGTTTGCATTATATTTAGAAACCAGAAAGGGACATTACAATGTTATGGAATATTTTAAGACAGTTTCAAATCTTCTCGTGATGCAAAATTAAAGGAGAACCACACCCACAGACTCAAAAAACATATTTATTTCATCATGGTTTGGTGTTTCCCACATTTTAAAACCACTCTGGGACTATTTACAGTATTTTAAATATTTTTATATGTAATTTCTGAATCTGACCACATGGGGTCTGGTACCTTGAAGTAATTCTGATTGTTTATTTTACCTCTAGGCATCCCAAAATGCAGTGCTCATCTGTAAAAAGTTACATCATGCAGGCTTCTTTCTTCCTAAAGTTCCTATCACTGTATTGATTTTACATGGATATACTGCTGTCTCTCAGTTTTAAATAACATTTCATGCCGTTCAATGACTGTTTAAAATACAAACAGCACAAATACCACAGAACAGCCTTTCAAAGTGCTTTTTACTGCTGCTTACCTTTTGGGATGGCTAAACTGCATTTTTCTTTTGTGAAGCCTGAATTGTACTACTTTGACTCATCTCCCATCCCCCTTCATACCTAACTCCCCCAGCTGTCAAAGTGCTAAGGGTAATTTGAGCTGTTACCTGCTGTGATTGACAGCTCACAGCAGGAGACTTGACTCGTGCTGTTTCCTTGTTCTAGCCTTTACTTTCTATAGGGGTAGGGGAAGGACTGGGGAGCTACGACATCACAGCATAGGTGGGTTTTTAGGATAGTCATGGTGATATCAGTTTGGGGAGGCAGCTGGCCAGAAAACTACGTGTATTCAGTGGCCTTGATGACATCAATGAATTGGAGACTGCAGGAAGGGAGGGATAAAAGTTTTTTGAAAGTGAAACCACCAACAGTAAAGTAAGGTACTGTTCTAGTGGAGAGAAACAGTCAATTTAAAATATTTTAAATGTTATGTTGTTGTTTATTCATAGCAGGGACAATAAGTAGGGAGAAAAAGGACAGAGAAGTTCAGCATTTAATAACAGAATCCCATTGATGAAGCTACAACAAAGGCAAATGATGTACTCACACACAAATTGGTCCAACAATATCCATATTTATGGGGCATGATAAAATGAAATATTTAGGAGTATGGATTAGAAATGACTCTGTTGTGGCAGCTAAGGCTATGTGGGAAGAGAATAAGCAGAAGATAATACAAAATTGAGAAACTGGAAGCTTTGTTATATGGATATGGATATTAAGATTCAAGCCATTAAAATGTTTTAATCCCTTTAATCTTATACACAGATCAGGCATATTTTTATCAACCAGAGGAGAAGCTGTGGATAACAATTACAAAACAGTTGAATGATTTTATATGGGAATGGAAGACAGCAAGGGTCAAGTGGGATAAGTTGATTCTTTCAACAGAGCAAGGTGGACTAGGATTACTCAATCTGAGGGGGTATTTTAGAGCAATACAGTTAAGGCTCTCATACACAGCACAAGCAGAAAACTATAATTCAAAATGGAAAGGAATGATGCTGATACAGGGAGGAAGCTCAAGAAATAAGGAGAGATTGGGATTTTGGATGCAGACTCTTAAGAACAACAAAAATCATATTCATAAAATAGCAAGGAGTATTCTAAGAACTAAACCAGCCAGAGAATGGAGAAAAGAGATTTTGTCGATAGGGATGACTGTGGTCAGGGATACAGATAATAGGCAAGAGGGGGCTGGAATTTACTGGAGAAAACTGGCCAAAGAACCAAGGTATTGGGAACAAACAACTAGAAAGTGAAAGGTAATAGAATGGCAAGAGGCCAAGAATTTATTTGGACTGCAGGTTAGAGACTGCCTTCCCTATCAAGGATTGATATTGGAGTATAGGCAAAAAGAAAGAAATGGGGGGCTCCTAAATGAAAGACCACCACTGGTAGAATTGTTAATAGAATCTAGAACAGAAGTTGCCATTAAAAAAGGAATAATTAGCAAAGCACATAAAATATTGCATGATAATTAAAAGAATCAATCAGAGGAGCTTAGAAAGGATTGGGAAGACAGACTGAATAAGCAATTCAGAAAGAGACAATGGGAGGATATATGTATATCTCCCCTAATATTCAACAAAGTCTAGAAGATTTAGGATCTTTGTCTTCAAGTGTTTACATAGGTAATTTTATACATCAAGTAGACTTAAAATAATTTTTTTCCTTAGGTAGATAGCAAATGTTGGAGGTGTGACTGGCAGGAAAGAGGTGGCTGGGAACATATTTTTGGGAGTATAGTGAGCTGGCAGAACTTACGGATTCCCTGCTGACTGCACTGTCAGATATGTTGGGTGAGGGGATTGGATTGACTAGGGAGATGATTTTTGAGCTATGATAGAGAATTGGAATTGCCTAGACATAGTAAAGCATTGCTGGGTCTAATTATGGTGGATCCCAAAAATGCAATTACTAGAAAATGGAAATCAAAGTCTAGACCAACTTTACTAGAAGTAGTCAATATAGTAAAAGAGATAAAACAACTGGAATTGGGATCTTTAGAAAAGGAAGGGAGCAAATTACATAAGGAAAAAATGAGAACTGAGGGAACAATATATGGACAGCAGGAACAAGGTTTATGAGACAGGATTTGAATGAGCCATATAATGCTTAACTGACCATGACTGATAGATTGCAAGTGATGTATAATGTTTGCAACTATATTTGTTTCAATGGTATCTGTGATGTATACTGTTTGCAGCTAAAGTGGTATCATATTGTTTGTTTTTCATTTAGGTCATTATCCCACTGTATTCATCCCTCATTAGACCCATTATAGAGTACAATGCCCTGTTTGGTATGTACCTCACAATACATCTGCAACAGCTGGAAAGGCCACAGAAATACCTCACTAAAAGAATCACAGGCCTAAAGCAGATGCTATATGCTGACCGTCTAAAAAAACTCCAGCTATACTCTGTGGCATATCGTCTACTCAGAGGCGATCTCTGCTTAACATACAAGGCCATGTCAAACCCTGAGCTGTTGGACATGCCCCACTTAAAGAAATCCCAATCCCTCAGAGCCACACGCTCCAGGGATCTAAACCTTGTCATCACAATAAACAAAACATGCTGGAGGGATAGGTTCCTGACCTAGAGACTCCCCATACTCTGGAATAGACTGCCCATACATGTCAAGCAGAGCGCCTCATTGGCCCTCTTCAAAAGGAACCTTGATGATTGGATGGGAGATAAGAAATTCACCCCGGAGATCATGTCAATCACCCTGCTAGACAGGGGTCCAGAGAAGTAAATATTGTGGGAAGAAATATCCAGGGAATTGTTATGGCTAGGCTTGCATAGGCCCTAGGGCCGATAGCCTAGTACCAACCTATGAACATAAATGTAAGCTTGCCTATGTCATATGTGAAAATTCAATAAAGATGTTTGTTGGCAAAAAGAAACATTGTTCTAACCTCTCCTTGCACCTACACATCCCTCCATCTTTCCAGTTCTATTTCAGTTTTCCCTGTCAACACTCCATCTGAATCTTTATTCTCCTTATCTCTACTCACCTTTCTTCTTCAGCTCACTTGCCCCAATAAATACTGCAGCCTTCTCAATCCCATCTCTATTTTTAAGCTAACTCTCTCTCACTTTTTCCCTTCAATTCTACCTGTCAACTGCATAACTTGGATTCTTCATACTACCTTTAAACCACCCCATGCCTTTCTTACACCCCACATTCTTAAGTCTTCCATCTTTTAATGTAATAATTCATAACTGGAAGAAAGAACAGTTTTAAATCCCCCACACGCCAAAACTCAATTACAACTAACAATTATTCCTACCCACCCATAACATTATTACTTTAACTTAGACATATCTGAAACATTAGTAGTAAGCAATATGATAACTTTATACCCATCAGTCCTGCTATTTCCATGTATTACAGCTCACATAACCTCTTACCATACAGAATTTAACACACAATCTACGTACAATAGTCCCTTCCCAGACCCATTAAAATTAAAACATACAAATTTAATAATAGCACCAACTATCTATAATCCCACAAACATAAACCTTGCACCATTTACCTTACTCACACAACAATCTTACCCTAATGTTATACAGAAATATGATATGTTTATATCAAAATACTTAAAATTTATAGTTTGCATTGCACTGTAGCTTGTAATTAGTGGGGACATTCACCCCAACCCTGGCTCCCAAACAAATCCAACCTATCTAGATCTTCACACCCCAACCCATTTTCAACAACTATTACCTCTTCTCAGAAAAGGTACGGACTTACTACTTCTTAATATAAATCTCAAAAGCATCATGAACAAAATTCAAGAATTGCATGCCACCCTTGCTCTATATACTCCAGATATAGCCCTTATACCAGAAACCTGGCTAAAACCAGACATTTCTAACAAAGAAATACTTCCCGTAGGATGCAACATACATAGGTTAGATATACAACAGAAAAGAGGTGGAGGTGTCGCCTTTGTATACAAAAACAATCTCAGTTTAGAAACTCTAGACCTAACCATCCCAAACAATACTGTTTACTAAACTAATAATTAATCCAAAGAAATATTAACCTACATGGTTTCACACAAACAATCCAAACTTGTACTACAGTAGACAAAACATCAAATAAACATTCAGCCCTAGACTCGATCCTTACAAACATGCCAAATTCATCCCTACACTCTGGCTGTCTCCCAGACAGCCTCAGTGACCATATACCAACTTGCATTCTCTGACACAGAATAAATCCACATAAACTTATCACCTATCACCAAATCCGAGATAAGAAAAAAATCTATTAACCAAGACTTCATAACTAGTTTAAAAAATGCAACTTGGCACCACTCAAAGAGCTCCCTTTAGATAGTGCAGTTGAATACTTTAACTCAACTTTCCTCAATATTCTACACATCTTGCCCCCCCGCCGAATAATAAGGATAAAATCCAATTATGCCCTGGCTAACCAAAGAAACAAGATCGCTGTTAAAAACTAGAGATAAGGCCTGGGAGATATGGCTCAATGACAAAACTACAGCTAACAAACAAACATATCTAGAACTATGAAATAAAGCTAAAACAACGTATTAGACTGGATAAAATACATTATTGTAGCAGTGTCCAATCAAAAAAAAAACACAAAAATTCTCTGCAGCCATCAAAGAAATCCTACAGCCAGGACAAACTAGTACTCCCTCCCCAACACTCACTGATACTAAAGACAACATAGCCTCACAATTTGCCCTCACAAACAATAATTGTTCTTCCCCTAATAGGATTCACATAGTATTCACACTAGATCCCAATAACTTATTTTTCCAACCTGTCCTAATAAACACCATAGTTAAATATCTCAAAAGGCATAAACCTACTACACATGCTGCCAGCTATCTAACTGCCGAATATCTAAAAATCGCTGCAGAACCAATATCCTAACCAGTATTCATATTAATAAATCGATCCGTCTCAGAACGACACGTCTCTAAAATTTGGACAGTATCACATATCTTCACCCCACTACATAAAGGTGGAAATTCAACAGAATTATTAAATTCTTGGCTAATAACTATACTATCACCATTATCAAAAATACTTAAGAGGTGCATCCATTCACAAATCTTGAACTATTTAATAACCAACAATCTTCTACCTAACATTCAGCATGGTTATAGTCCTAATCATAGCACTACCATTGCCCGTGTTAACTTTACTAACATTACTAACCACCATCACAATGATGGCAATTTAGTTTCCTCCATCTTTCTTGATCTGTCCAAAATTTTTGACACTGCCTCCCATTCTAAACTCTTAACTACACTCTTGGAACTTAAAATTAGCCATTCTGCACTTACTTGGTTCTAGCAATATCTAACTGGATGACAGTAAGCCATAAAATGGCAACAAAATCTCTCTTCATTACTGACTGTAACCTTAGGAGTTCCACAGGGATGTATTCTGGGCCCTCTCCTTTTTATTATCTTTGCGAACAGTCTTCATACTGCCACCCCACTTGCCTCCGTATCTTATTTTGTGGATAATTCCACCCTGATTTGTGACATCCCAACACTACAAAAACTCAAAAAAACCCACCTGGCAGTCATTTAATGCTGTGGAATCTTGGTTAAACCATGCACAACTTATACTTTTAGCCAACTAGAGCTGCAGCCACCCACCCACCATTCAATATCTGATCATTAAATTATATAATTATTTCTCCAGTTTCCAAACAAAATTGCTTGGAGTGGTCATTGACCATAATATAAAATTCGACATACACATATCACAGCCCACAAAAAAGTTCACAAAAACTAGAAACCCTGCACAGAAATCGACATTTTCTAAATAAATCTTCAAAGCCCACTATAGCAAGAACCCATCTTATCGCTACACTATTATACGCTTCACAAATTCTTACAAACATTAAGAAATCTGACCTAGCAAAACTCAAAATTTGCTATAATTAAATTGCAAAGTTTGCCACAGTGACAAATTTCAGATCCTATCATTGTTTGGCTTTAAAACAACTTTCCTGGCTTGAACTACCTAATCTATGTCCTTATTATCAACTCACCTTCGCCCATCGAATACTAAATCAACCAGAAACAATACCAGTACTTTAAAATCTACTAATACACTACTCCAATAATAGAGTATTGTGTTCCAGTAACAAATTCTTTCTAAATATATCCAAACCTAACAATGCAGCTGGAGTTTCCCTTTACTTCAACTGCATAGAAAAAACTTGGAATTCCCTGACATTAAATATCAGCACAGCTACTAACACTTCCGACTTAAAAAAAAAATTCTCAAATCTATCGGAATCATAGAACTGCTCCTGCACAGGTCTTTTTTACCATCTTCATTAATTTATAACATACCCAATATTTATGCTCATAAATATGGCTAGAAAAGCATAGAACATTCCCTTACATGTATATTGCAAACTCATTACAAAGCCCAGAAGCTCTCCATTCCACATCCTTTAAATAATTAAAAAAATAAAACAAAGAAAAAATGAAAAGAATATGACCTGAATTTGTCTTGACTTGTAACATGTTTTCATACTGCTGAAATGTTAGACTTCTCTTCCCCTACTCCCGCTCACAAATTAAGTAACATTTCCCCATCCATCAGTATGAAACAACTAATAAGACTTTCATACACATTATAGTTCTTATATTTGAATGAAAATTCCAAAATGCCTTTATGGGGAAACTTTAAAGACAAGTATCCATAAAGTTAGGTCCACACTAAGAAACTTTACATACCATAAACACAAATGTTCAACATTATATTACTGTTGCAGTGATCTAAATTGAATGGGTTATAGCCTGCGAAGGGTATTACCATCAGCCAACTCTTAAAGCTTTGCACCTTTCACAAGCCCTAAATGTTGAGTGACTCAAGCAAAGGCACACAAAAGCAGCAGTTAGGATGCCAAAAGCTTTGGCGCTTTCTTGACACCAAAGTGAGCTCCTTTGGTGGGATTCATGGAACTGACAGTTGTTTAGAAATCCTTCAAGACTGTTCAGATAAGTCCCCTTCTACGGAAAACCTTCCACTACTATTTTTCTGAGGAATAGATACATCTCTAGAAAATATTTTTTTTCTTTGAACAACATAGAAATGTACAAAGAAAATATAAACTTCTAAAATTCGCTGATGATACCACAGTTGTAGATGAACATAACTACAGGGATGAGGTGAACACTTTGATTGTCTGGTGTGACAGGATCAATATGGACCTGAATGTTAATAAGACCAAATAAATGATTATGGAGTTCAGGAGAAAGGCAACAGTTCACCAACCAGTCACCATCAAAGGGGAGTTAGTAGAGAAAGTCAAAGCAACCAAGTTCCGGGGCCTTCACACCTCAGATGACCTCTCCTGGACTGTTAATTCCAACCATATAGTCAAGAAGGCTTAAAGCTCAAAAAGGTCAGGCTCTCTCTGTCTGCTCTTACCACTTTTTACAGGGGAGCTATCAAGGGCATCCTCACTAGTAACTTTATAGCATGGTTCGGAAACTGCACAGTTGCTGAGAAGAAGAAATTACAGAGGGTGGTGAGAGTGGCTGAGAAAATCTTGGGCACAAACCTCCCTTCTGTTCAGCATCTGTATCATATTATCGCACGATGAAAAGAAAGAACGCTCTTTCATCGAACCGATAATATTGAAATGACAAAAAAGTGAACACATGGAACAGTGAATTTTTTCCCCAGGAAAAAAAATTTGCTGCTCTACAAAAAAAAAAAAAATGTAGTGGAGGGCTTTGCCCACCACGCCCCCCCCCCACACCCCCCTACTTAAATATGCCAACTCCGAGATCGCACCATAGCAGATGAAATGGCAAAGTCCCAAAGACGGCCCACCGATTTTTTTTCCCTGTGAAAAAAATTGATGTTCCATGACTTCACTTTTTTCTGCTTTCGACATTATCGGATTGATGAAACAGCGTTCACTCTTTTCATCAGGCGATAATGTGATACAGACCCTCTATTCAGGAGCTTTTCTTTACAAGAGCAAGAAAGAGAACATACAAAATACTAGCTGATTCGACCCATCTGGCCCACAACTGGTTCTCACAACTTGTGTCTGGAAAGAGGTATTGCAGCTTCTGCTGTAGGACTATCAGATTCAGGAACAGTTTGTATCCTACAGCTGTGACGCTTATTAGCTCGGACATCAACCATAATACATGATACACTGAAGCCTCTTTTTTTCATTTAATCCTGCTGCTCTGAGCAATTATCACCAGTATTACTATTACGCAATACGATGGCTATACTGAGTCATATCTAAGGTTAACAAGTGCAATGCAGTAACTAAACAACTGCTATTCACTAGTCTCTATTTATTCTCTAGCTTAACAGTGAAAGGGTTTGGTGGTGGGTATTTATTTTGTATTTATTATTTATCATTAGATAATGGGTATTGAGTGTATTTATGTAATGTGAACTACCTCTTGCATGTCATATGTGTTGTTATTTTCTTTCTTAAGTTATTATCTGATACTGCTGTATCTATACCATTTGCACTGCATTTCTGTCATGAGCTGACATTTGTAATTCCATTTAGGCTGCACTCGTGTGGTCCTAAATGACAATAAAGTTTCTTTGAAATCTTCCTGAGCTTTTCCAATCTATCTCACGTATCTGCTTGAGAATTTCGCAGGATTCTGGTTTTCAAGGCCTCTATGATTATCATGGTTCCCTTGGACAAACATCACATGAGAAAAATTCAGTGGTACCTTATGTCAGGCTGGTCTCGGATTCCAGTGAAGGGATTTGTGCAAAGAAGGTACTGTAGTCAGTAGAACAGTTTCCTCTTCACCCAGATTTCCCCTTCTCCCTTTCCAGTCCCCTTCAGTCTGTCACAACAAACCCGGGGGTGGGGACTGTATCCAAAGGGGAGAAAGAAGAAATATTAAAGCAATACTGTCAACTGTCAGAAATCACTATGCCAAAGGCCATAAATCATTTCTAGTCTCCAATATTTCTGCAAGTAATCATGGACAACATCACAGTCATGTGCTATATCAACAAGTAAGGTGGTACCTAATCTTTATCCACTTTGCACATTTGCCATGAGAGCCTGGGAGATAACTCAGCTCAGTTGGAATCTTCCGGCTTATTACATACCATTAGAGCAAACCATCATAGCAGACAAGCTTGGCAGGACTAGGACAGACCCTCACAAATGGAAACTACACCTGGATCCTTCCAGGAATTGATCTAGCTGCGGCAAACACCTAAACTAGTTCTGATTGCCTCTTTTCAAAACAGACAGTTAAAGACATTTTGTTCCATGAATCCATGCTAGCAGGCCTGGAAAGCAGATGCTTTCTCATTTCCATGGATGGGAAATTTTCTCTATGTTTTCCACCCTTTTCACATTTATCCAGACTTATTCTAAAGATCCAGGATGACTATACAAAAATAGTGGTTGTGACTCAGGCAACACTGGTTCTCCTTTCTCTTGAAATTGTCCACAGACAATTACCAACACTTCCCCACAGACTAGATTTACTCATACAAGACAGAGGTTGATTGATGCATGCAAACTTCATCTGATCAATTAATCTCACTGCTTGGATAATACAGTTTTGATACCCTTTACACACCCATTTTTTTTCCTGAAAGATATGCATCTGATACAAAAGGAGGCTAAAAAACCTGTTACTATAGCAATAACCCACGCCTGGGTGTGGGTAATGCTAAATTTACCCACAGTTGGCGTGGTTTGGTCCCGAGGGCGAAGCCCGAGGGACCAAACAAAGCCAACCGTGGGTAATTTTAGCATTACCCACACCCAGAAGTGGGTTATTGCTATTATACCATGACATTATTTAAGAAAAGAAACTGTTACTTTTCTTAAATAATGGCATAGTATAATGCCTGTTTACTGCCCTTCCGCAGATGTCTGGCATCCGCGGCAGTTCTGATGTACTGCGGCGCCACGCAGTACATCAGAGCTGTGGGCAAAACAGCGGAGAAAGCAAGATCTCCGTTGCTTTATGTCTCGCTATGTTAAATGAGTTTAACATAGCGAGACAGTTTTAAAATAAGCAACGGACATCTCCGTTGCTTATTTTAAAACTGTCTCGCTATGTTAAACTCATTTAACATAGCGAGACACTAAAAAAAAGCAACAGAGATCTTGCTTTCTCCGTTGCTTTTTTTAAAAACACTGTCTCGTTATGTTAAATGGGTTAAACATAGCGAGACAGCTTTAAAATAAGCAACGGAGATCTCCGTTGCTTATTTTAAAGCTGTCTCGCTATGTTAAACCCTTTTAACATAGCGAGACAGTGTTTTAAAAAACCGAGTTATATTAATGGAAAAAAGTCCGGGCAACCGGACCTTTTTCCATTAGTATATCTCGATTTACAACGGGCACGCTGGCCAATCAGCGTGCACGTTTTGGGGGGGGGTCATGGTATAATAGACAATTATATATGTGTAAGAGGAAGAGATTTTCTAATAATTTCCATATTAAGAACCAGGATCTTTTTGAGGCGCTGTTATCTATGGCTCTAGATGCTTTACTTGTTATCTTCTGGCCTTTCTTATTTCATCTATCAAGATTCATCTTTTGACCATTTCTACTTGTCTGCCTTTAGACCCCCCCTTCCACCTGTACTCAAGTCAAGTAGTTTTTGAAAGGAGTTTTATATATCCATCCACCTAGGAAACAGGTGGCTCTTCTTGGGATCTTAATTTGTACTTGGAAAAATAATATATCTTCCATTTGAAAGACATCGCTCAGGCTGATTTGAGGTTATTGACATGGACAATGGTGTTACTAATTGCTCTGACTTCTGCAGGAAGAGTGTCTGATTTACAAGCTCTTTTGGTGAGTGAACCCACTCTCATTTTCTACAGAGTCAGGGTTTCTTTGACAGCAAATCCTTATTTTATGCTAGCACAGGGCTTCTTTGAGAACAAATCCTTAGTTTATGCCTAAAGTGGTTTCATAGTTCACTGTCAGACAATCTATTAATCTCCTTGTTCTCTTTCCAGAACCTAAAAATGAGGGAGAGAAAAAAATGTTACAAACTCTGGATGTTGATAGGCAACTCAGATACTACTTGGGCAAAACAAAATCATTCAGGGAGGCCAAGCTATCTCTTTCCTATGAAGGTAAAAAATAGGTTCATCAAAGACAAAGTAGACAATTTCTAGAGGGTTGTTTCATGCTATTTTTTCTGTAGTTGTCACCATAATAAGTCACTTCCAGGCAGGATCAGGACTCACTCTACCAGGCTTTGGCTTCATCTGTGGCTTTTTGAATAAAATATCATGAATAAAATAGAAGACCCTCATGCTGCCATCTCTTTATATAACCCTAATATTATTCTCATCACAGAGACACGGATTAAACCACATATTAAAGATAATTCCATCACCCCACCTGGGTATAATATTCTCAGGGCAGACCGGCTACATAAAAGAGACGGAGGCTTAGCTCTACTTCACAGAACCAACCTACAACTCCAACTCCTCCAAAAGGATTCCCCCAACTTCAACAATGCAGGGACTCTATTTGCAAAATTCTCCTTTAGCCAACATAAGCATCTAAACCTACTGGGTATCTATATACCCCCGGGTGACAACCTAACCACCCTAGAATGCATACTTCACTGGGCCTCATACTCCCTCCCTTAATAAACTATCGTGCGAGGTGATGTAAACATTGACTGGAACTCCATCCATTCTCCCCCCACCCACCCACTACAGTAACCTATATAACTTCACCCAATTTATAGATACTCCCACACGCATTGATAAGGCCATAAAAGAGAATCTATATTTGACTGGATCCACACAAATCAACCAAATACTGCCCATCAATGTGGCACCCTACCAAACTCTCTGAGCGACCACAGCCCCACTTTTATCCTCAAGCACAAACTTAAAATAATTAACTCTCCCTCCCTTCTGCAAATGCACTCTAACAAAAATTTTCCCAGAGACCACTTCATAAGAGCCTTGTAACATTGCAACTGGTCTCCCATCGAAACCCTTTCATTAGACAAAGGAGTTGATTACTTCATCTCCACATTCCTAAATATCCTCAACCAACTAGCCCCCTTAAAATTTATCAGGACACATAGCAACTCCACCCCTTGGCTCCAGAAAACCAAAAAAGCCCTACTTAGAGCCAGAGATAAAGCCTGGAAAACCTGGTGCCACACCAGATCACCCGCAGCTAGACAAACCTTTCACGAGCTCCAGAACAAAGCAAAAAAGAAGGTTAAGCTCGATAAACAAAATTACTATATAACTCAACAAAACAAATACAATACCAAACCACAAAAATTCTAGGCAACAATAAATAACATCCTGCAGCCTAGAAGAACCATCACTCCCACCCCCAATATAACAGGTACAGACCTGGACATAGCCTCCAGCTTTAATAACTATTTCACCTCCTCAATACTCAAACTCTTAAACAACATCACTTCCTCCAACACCTCACAACTACCTCAGGCCCAAATCAATACCATACCTTTCACACTTAAGTCTGTTACTACATCTACTATCCAAAAACTCCTACCAAGCTCAAACCAATCACCCTTGCAGCCAATAACCTTCCTGCCGAATACCTCCAAATTGCATCCACAGCTATAGCCTATCCCATTTCTCCACTAATAAACAGATCCATCATCGAACACATCGTTCCATCCCTGTGGAAAATCTCATATATCATACCACTAAACAAAGGTGGCCCCTCCCTAGACTTTTCCAACTATCGACCAAGTGCAATTCTCTCACCCCTCGCTAAGATCCTAGAAAAATGTATTCATCACCAGTTCTTCTCCTATCTCCTCACCAACAACCTTCTCTCCTCAACCCAACATGGATTTCACCCATCCCACATCACCACCACTGCCCTACTCAAATTCACCAATACTATAAACTCACACAGGATTCTAGGTAAATTTGTCTTAGCGACCTTCCTAGATTTATCCAAGACATCTGACAAAGTCTCACGTAATAAACTACTGTCTTGTCTCTTTGACCTCAACCTTAACAACCCCACCCTCCTCTGGTTTAAAAACTATTTAGATAACCACCAACAATCCGTCAAATAGCATAACTCTCAATCCCCTCCACTCCCAACCTCCTTAGGCATGCCGCAAGGATCAATCCTAGGACCCCTTCTTTTTAATATCTTCACAAACCAACTCCACTCAGCTACCTCTAAAGCTGAAATAGTCCAATACAATGACGATACAACTCTCATATGGTCTGCACCAAACATCGAACGTCTCCAACAAAAAGCCCAAGAAGCCTTCTCTGACATAGAAAACTGGCTTAAAAAGTCACAACTCATACTAAATCCCAAGAAAACACAACTAATGCTATTCCACTCTACTAAAACAAGCACACTCTACTAAAAGGAGTGACCTTACCTTCTTTATACTCTCCACCGGCAAAATCCAAATCACCCCTGTCACTGAGGCTAAACTCCTAGGAGTTACCATTGACCAGCAACTCAAATTCACAAAGCACATATCAACAACCATCACTAAAGTCCACAAAAAGCTAGGTTCCCTCTATCACTGTAAAAGTTATCTAACCACCGAATCTCGAATTGCAACAGCCAGGACCCCCCTTCTATCAACTCTACTATATGCATCGCCAGTTCTAACTAATCTTTACAAAACTGACCTTAATAAACTTTCCATCTGTTACAACAAAATCACTAGATTCGCTACAATTGCCAAATCATGATCCCATCACTGCCTTTCACTACAAGCCTTGTACTGGCTTGAATTTCCAAACCTATTAAGTTACCATCAACTCAGTCTAGCTCATCTAATTCTGTACTATCCCGAGAAAAACCCCCAACCTGATTGGCATGCTGAACTTATACAATTCAACTAGACAACTTCGGTCCTCCAACAAAGCCTTAATCAAAACCATCACATGCAAAAACAACTCCGGGGAATCACTATTTGCCCATGAAATAGCAAAAGTATAGAACAACCTTCTCCCTGACCTCAGACTACAAAACTCCACACCCTCCTTCAAAGGCCTACTTAAAACATACCTCTTCACCAACCATCTATGCAACTGTAATTGATCCCCTGAAGCCTCATCTGCTCACTGTTTCTACACCCCATCTGTCCTGGGCAACACAAACAACACCATCTAACTATACCTATCCATGTGTGAGCAATAACCTATATATGAGTGTATGTGTGTGTGTGTGTGTGTGTGTGTGTGTGTGTGTGTGTGTGTGTGTGTGTGTGTGTGTGTTTGTGTGCGTGTATATATATATATATATATATATATGTATGTATATCTAGATATATACATAGATATAGATATCTAGATATACATAAACAGTGTAATGAAAAAGTATCTGCCCCCTTCCTGAGTTCTTATTTTTTGCATGTTTGTCACACTTAAATGTTTCAGATCATCAAAAAAAATTAAATATTACACAAATATTAGACAAAGATAACCCAAGTAAACACAAAATGCAGTTTTTAAGTGATGATTTTATTTATTAAGGAAAAAAACACTATCCAAACCTACATGGCCCTATGTGAAAAAGTAATTGCCCCCTTGTTAAATCATGAAGTAACTGGTTAATCACATTTTTGGGAAAGCGGAGTTCAATTGCACTAGCCACACCCAGGCCCGATTACTGCCAGACCTGCTGAATCAACAGATCACTTAAATAGAACCTGTCAGGCAAAGTGAAGTAGGCCAAAAGATCCCAAAAAGGAAGACATCATGCCGCGATCTAAAGAAATTCTGGAACAGATGAGAAATAAAGTAATTGACATCTATCAGTCTAGAAAAGGTTACAAAGCCATTTCTACAGCTTTGGGACTCCAGTGAACCACGGTGAGAGCCATTATCCACAAATGGAGAAAACGTGGAACAGTGGTGAACCTTCCCTGGAGTGGCCAGTCTACAAAAATTACCAGAAGAGCGCAGCGACAACTCATCCAAGAGGTCACAAAAGAACCCAGAACAACATCTAAAGGACTGCAGGCCTCACTTGCCTCAGTTAAGGTCAGTGTTCATGACTCAACCATAAGACAGAGACTGGGCAAAAATGGGATGCATGGCAGAGTTCCAAGGCGAAAACCACTGCTGACCAAAAAGAACATAAAGGCTTGTCACACTTTTGCCAAAAAACATCTTGATGATCCCCAAGACTTTTGGGAAAATATTCTGTGGACTGATGAAACGAAAACTGAACTTTTTAGGAGGTGTGCGTCCCGTTACATCTGGCGTAAAAGTAACATGGCATTTCAGAAAAAGAATATCATGCCAACAGTCAAACATGGTGGTGATAGTGTGATGGTCTGGGGCTGCTTTGCTGCTTCTGGACCTGGATGACTTGCTGTGATTGATGGAACTATGAATTCTGCTCTCTACCAAAAAATCCTGAAGGAGAATGTCCGGCCATCAATTTGTGACCTCAAGCTGAAGCGCACTTGAGTTCTGCAGCAGGACAGTGATCCAAATCACACCAGCAAGTCCACCTCTGAAAGGCTTAAAAAAACAAAATGAAGGTTTTGGAGGGGCCTAGTCAAAGTCTGGACCTGAATCCAACTGAGATGCTGTGGCATGACCTTAAAAAGGTGGTTCATGCTTGGAAACCCTCCAATATGGCTTAATTAAAAAAATTCTGCAAAGAAGAGTGGGCCAAAATTCCTCAAAAGCGATGTGAAAGACTCATTGCCAGTTATTGCAAACGCTTGATTGCAGTTGTTGCTGCTAAGGGTGGCACAGTTATTAGGTTTAGAGGGCAATTACTTTTTCACATAGGGCTATCTAGGTTTGGATAGTTTTTTTCCTTAAGAAATAAAATTGTCACTTAAAAACTGCATTTTGTGTTTACTTGGGTTATCTTTGTCTAATGTTTACATTTGTTTGATCATTTGAAACATTTAAGCGTGACAAACATGCAAATAAATAAGAAATCAGGAAGGGGGCAAATACTTTTTCATTGCAGTGTATATATATATATATGTGTGTGTGTGTGTGTGTGTGTGTGTGTGTGTGTGTATATATATATATATATATATATATATATATATATTTATATATATATATATATATATATATATATATATATATATATATATATCTGCATATGCTCATACATGTATATTTGCTTGAATGTATATATGGAAACTTAAACATTCATATACTCTTATTCAGTTGTAAATTATCTTGCAATGCTCTACCAGGTACTTAGCTACTCTCATTGTATATTTTGTACACTTGTATTTTCAGCCAAAAGGAGTAATATCCTCTTATTGTATACTAACTGCTGTAAAGTCTACAATCTTTATGCAACTACTCTGTAATGTCTCTTTTGTAAATTTTTCTTCTCTTAGTAAACTTATGGAGATTTTCTCTCCAGGACTCTGCTGAAAATGGACACCTGTTGTCCAGTCGGACTATCCTGGCAAACAAATGTTAAATAAAATAAATAAAAATAAATTTTGGAAAGATGTGCACTCTATTCTAAAGGCAGTAACATGGTCCTCTCTATGTATTTTCACAAAGCATTACAAACTGGATTCCTTTTCCAGGTCCAAAACCAGCTTTGCTAGGACTATTTTTCAGGGGATCCTGCATTCTTAATTCTTTCCTCTGCCCTAGCTAATCCTACACTTTTGTAATCTAACCATACAGTTTAGGCCTACTGCAATAGCGATATAATATAGAACATAGAACAATTGTGTAAACAAACCTACTGTAACTGTAGGCATTCTAATAGCTCACTGTTGCAGTAGCTGTCTTCTCCTCCCATTCCCTTTGTTTAGGTTTATTGCCAGGGTGTGGATATATGTATGTGTGTATATATATATATATATATATATATATATATATATTTACATACTTTTTGCATAGGTATATATATTTTTACATGTGTTATTTATACGCACATTCTTCCTGTATAGGTATACATGATCTGATGTTGTCCATGTCACTATTCCTCACTTCTGGGTCGTACGATCCCACATTGGATCCAAGCTGGCAACTTATCAGCTAGATCAGATAGATCCTAGAATCGAGCTCCTCCCACTCCCATAGTCCCTTTCTGCCCACTAACCCCTCAGATCTCATTTGCCGCTCATCGCTTCAGATGTGATTTGCTTGCCTCGTGTCTCTTCTGGAGATAAGTGGTTATTTTTATACTTTCCTTTTGTGTTTCTGTGTAGATTTTGAATCTTCTTAACAGTCTGCATAGGGTTTTAACTTTAGTCTAGTCTTCTCTTCTAGTTGTTCTTATACTTTTTTCTGTTAAGCCTTTTGGTACCATTTTTCTCTGAAAAAAAAAAGAAAAAAACACATTTCTCTACTCTAGGCTTTCTTTCCATTTTCTACTTGAGTTGTAGTATTGTTATTTTCTGTTGTGGTTGTCTCTGCTGGTTTTTGACTTTGGTTTGGCCTCCCAGTTAATGGTTTTAGTGTGCGTTTGGGTTTTGGTGCTCAGTTTGTTTTCTCACTATGTCTGACTAGCCAGCAGGTTTTAAAAGGTGCTCCTTGTGCGCTCGGAAGATGCCCATGTCTGACTCACATGAGGAGTGCCTCTATTGTTTGGGCGCCAACCACCTGGAGGTTGTATGCAACATTTGTGCCGCTTTCAACCACAGGGCCTTGGTTGAGTGACACAATAAATTATTGCTGAAAGGCTTGGTTCAGTGGGTCCACTGGCCAAGTCCCCAGCCAAGCTGGGTCAATCTGACCATAAGAGGAAGGCTCCAACTGTCTCGGGGGTCCTCTTCCTCTAAGAAACCTAGGTTGTTGGATCCTAGCTCCTTGGGTCTGACTCCACCCTCAGTGCTATCAGATCCGATGACCTCGGATCTAAGGTCCTGTGAATCTAGCCCCGGATCCAAAGCCTTTGCTTCCAGGTCTTCAGATCCGAGGTCCTGAGAGTCTACAACTGAATCCAAGGCCTCTGGATCGAGACCTTCAGATCCGACCAAGAATAGACCCACCACAGATCTGACCTCTTCAGATCCGAGGTGTTTAGGTTCTAAAAGCTTGGATCCTCAGTTGTCCTCAGATCCGAGGTGTTCAGGTTCTAAATGCTTGGATCCTTAGTTGTCCTCAGATCTGAGGCAGATGGATCCGAGACCTATGTAGGATCCTACCATCTTAATTGGGGACTCTCTATCAGGTTCTGGCCTGGGGCAGCCTTTTGCAGCTTCCAGGCACAGAAGCCAATCTTCTGAGAGGCATAGGAGGTCCTCAGGGTGCAGGCACATGTTCCCAGCTAGGCCTTCTGCATCTTCTAGGTCTTCCAGGAGCTTGCTCCCTTCCAACATGGACAGGATAATGAGGTCCTTCCTTAAGGTCAAGTTGGGCCTTCCTGCGTCTCCTACCCATCCAGCTAGGGGTCCTTCCCCTGCTCCTACACTTCAATCTCCTCATCTGACTCAGGTGGTTTTGGACTTTCAGGCCCTGGGGTGCAGTGAGAAGGTGATGGGGATTCCTAGAGCCCACTTTGTCTCTACGTCATCCGAGTCCCTGACTGGTTCTGCTCTTCCTCTCTTAGAGCAGATGGGGTCCCAGGCTAGACCAGTCACTCTGGAGTCCTTGGGGGAGGGTTCCGGTTTAGTCTTTTTGGACCAGTCTCTGCCCCTCGGTGCTTCGGCTCTCGACAGCTTGGGGACAGTATTATCTGGGGTCTTGAGGTAGTGGCATGGTCTGTTCCCTCTTATGTGGTCTTGCCCACAGGGAATGGGAAGGGGGTATCGTCCAGCCCTTCGGCCTTCCCAGTAGTAGAGAGGACCTTCTCCTCCACTATAGCTGCCTCCCCTGCTATCCAGGGTCCTTCCCAGCCCCTGAGAGTGGACCCTCCTCATCCTGCTCCTGGTCAGCCATCTCGAACCCCTTAAAGTAGGAGTTACCCCACTTGGGGTCCCCCACTCTTCTGAGTCCTCCCCTGAGCTCCCCTTGGAGGAGATCGTACAAGAGGAGGCATCTAGACTATCAGATGGAATCTCTCACCAAGGATACAGACCTCGATGAAGGGGATGGGTCGCCCAGATCTCCACCCAAAGATGTCTCCTTCAGAAGCATCCTGGAGATCCTCAAATTGAAGGGCAGATGGTCTTCCCAAACCCCATCATTTGAGGAGTCCATATTCCTGAAGGTGTTCAGGACGGGAGCATTTAACTCCTGGGTCCCCCACCCCTTTGCAGATGAACTGGTAGATCTTATTGCTAGCAGGGCATGGAGGGAGCCAGATACTGCGGATCCAGTACCAAAATGAGTGGACAAATTTCTAAGTCCACCCACAGGCAGAAAGTTCTGGTCAAAAGGGGTACCAGTCGATGCTACAGTGGTAGCTGCCACCAGCAAAAAGGAGTTGGCAGAGCAGAGTATGTATGCTCATCCCCCCAACAAAAAATCTCGGGCGATCGACAGACATGGAAAGCGGGTTTTCACTTCAGCCACCTTCAGTCTGCGGGTGCTTAATTACTTGGCACACTTCACCTGCCTCCAGAAGGATTTGGTTAAGGAACTCCTCACTTCCTTTTCTGAGTTGTTGCCTGCCAAGGACTTGAACAAAGTGTTGCCCAAGCTATCCACTCTTGCATCCCTAGGTAATTCTTTGATGAGGCTGATTTCCATGCTACGGAACGCACCTCTCGAGCAGCCGGCACAGGCATCGCTATTCGGCATTTTGCATGGCTGCGCCTATGTGGGTTTTTGGAGTCCTTTAAAGCATCCTTCACCAATACCCTCTTTAATGGATCAACTCTCTTTGGTCCATCAGTCAAAGACACATTTACCTGCAGTGAACAAGAAGGGAAGATCTTGTCAGCTGTGGGAATCAAGTTTTCTACCCTTCAGTGTTCCTTTTCTAAGACACAATGAGGAACTAGGAAATTATGGTACCAGAAGTCACAGTCTTCTTTTCAAGATGCTCAGGATGACCCCTCTTCTACATGTCAGGGGAGAGGGTTCAATGCAGAAGCCATCCTAAAGGGATGGCAGAGGAGATCTGCAAAATCAGGGCTCCAGGGAACCCTTCCCTGAGAAGCCCTTCCAGTGCTTCTGATGCACTGTCCGACTTCCTGCCCTAGAGGTAGTTGGGGTCATTTGTCACTGCACCCTTTGGCCTGGGCAAACATTACAAGAGATTGGTGGGTGCTAAGCTTTATTTCCAGGGGCTATTTTATTCCCTTTCCCCACCCCAATCCACCAATCAGGAATCAATCAAGCTTCTTCATAATAGAGCCATCCAAGAGGTCCCCCAAGGACAACGAGGATCTGGAATTTACTCTTGCTTCTTTTTGGTGCTGAAGAAGATGGGGTACCTATGTCCATTTCTGGACTTGAGCGAGTTAAACCTCTTCATCAAGAAGTCCAAGTTCCAGAGGGTCACTGTTCAGTCCATTGTACCCCTTCTGCACAAGAATGAGTGGATGTGCTCTGTGAACCTCCAGGATGCGTACTATTACACAAAATTAGACAGGCACTCCAGGAGACATCTCTGCTTTCACGTAGGGGCCAATCATTGCCAATTCAGGACACCACCCTTTGGTCTCACCACAGCCCCCCAAGTGTTCAGCAAGTGCATGGCAGTGGTGGCAGCTCACCTGAGACTGCAAGGATTCCAGGTGTTTCCTTACCTCAATGATTGGCTCCTCACAGTTCACACCAAGCATCGTCTGGTCACAGCCACCCAGTATGTTCTTTGCCTGTTCAACCAGCTAGGAATAACTATGAATCTGATTCTGTCCCAAAACTTGGAGTTTATTGGCATCCTGCTAGGCACTGTGTCAGAGATTGCAGCATTACCTCTCAGGCATGTACAACTAATCAGATCTCAAGTTCAGTGCCTCCTAGATCTGTCTCATTCTCAGGTCCATTTCATTCTCAGGAACTTAGGGTCCATGGCGGTGGCAATCTATCTGGTTCCATTAGCCAGGTTTTACATGAGGGTCCTACAGTGGACTCTAGCGGTCTAGTGGTCTTCCCTGTCTCATGCGATGACAGCTTCCATCCGCCTCACTCTGGTGTGCAGGCATCATCTCCACTGGTGGATTCAGTCTCCCAATCTACTCATGGGCAGACCCTTTTCTATTCCTCTCCCCAGTATCAAAGTGACTACAAATGCTTCCCTGCTGGGGTGGGGAGGCATTGCCAGGGAAAGATGGTCCAAGATGCATGGTCCCCTGCAGAGACCAAACTGCATATAAACTTACTGGAGATGAGAGCAGTTCTTCTCTCATTGCAAGCTTTCCAGGACTGCCTTCCTCCGGTTATCATTGCAGTGCACACAGACAACATGGCAGTTGTGTGATACATCAACAAACAAGGGGGCACATGTTTTTATCTGCTTTGTCGTGAGGCCATGAGAGTGTGGGAATGAGCGATGTCCTTGGGGTGTTTTCTCCTTGCAATGCACACTCCTGGGTAGTCCAACGTTTTAGCAGACAAGCTCAGCAGAGCTAGCTTGAGTCCTCACATATGGTCCCTGAATTCCTCAGTGGTGAGAGAGATCTTCCCTCTCTGGGGTCAACCAACCTATGATCTTTTTTGCTTCCTCACTCAATCACAAATGCAGCAAGTACTTTGCCCTGATCCCCCCAGCCAGGGAGTCCCCCAGGGATGCTCTAGGTCATGACTGGCCTCTGGGTCTCCTTTATGTTTACCCTCCTTTACCTCTCATTCCCAGGGTGCTTCAGAAATCTTGACACCTCAAGGCTCCCTTGATCCTCATTGCCCCCTTCTTTCTTCCTTGGCAGATATGGTTCCCCTCCTCAGGTCTCATCTGAAGTACCTTGGGTACTGGATCCCTGTCTGGATCTGATTTCTCACCCCTCTCATCTTCTGATCCCAAACCTTCAAAATCTTCATCTGATCACATGGTTTGTCCACTTCCCATAATTCGAAACCAGCCCAGGCTTGCCTCTCCCATCAGGGACATCATTCTGGGCTCTCAGAAGGCTTCCACCAGAAAGGTTTAGGGCAGTAAATGGAAAATATTTTTGATATGAGCCAAGCAGTGGAATCTGGATCCCTTTTCAGCTCCCATTCCAGACATCTTGTTATTCTTGTCTTTTCTCTTTCAGGATGGAGCTAGATTCTCCACTACTAAGCTGCAGCTGGAGGCCATTTCTAATTTTCATGCTTGCGAGGAACCTACCTTTTCTTCTCACCTTTGTAAGGCCTTTTTGAAAGGTGCTTTCCTGCTAAGACCTCCTATCAAAGATATTTTGCCTCCTTGGGACCTTTCCCTTGAGCTGCAATCTCTTACAGAGTCCCTTCAAGCCTGCTGCAACTTGTGATATTAAGTTTTTGTCATGGAAGACCACCTTTTTGGTGGCTATAACGTCAGCAAGATGAGTATCTGAATTGCAGACTCTCGCTATCAAGCCTCCGCACATGATTTTTCATAGAGATACAGTGGCTCTCAGGACCAATCCCTCCTTCATGCCCAAGGTAGCCAGTGAAGCAAATTTGAATCAGACCATTCAGTTGCCAGTTTTCTTCCCCAACTACTCCAATAAAGAATATTTGTTGCACACGCTTGACTACAATTCTATTTAGACAGGACAAACAGCTTTTGCAAATCTGACCAACTGTTTGTGGCCTTCTCTGTTAAAAGACAAGGTCGGGCAGTATCCAAGATTACTACATCTCATTGGATTTCCAAATGTATTTTTATGGTTTATTCTTATAAGGGTTTGTCCTTACCAGACCTGTCAGTGCTAATTCCACTTCATCGGTGGCTATGTCAGCTGCCTATTTGTCCAGACATTCCTTAGATGAGATTTGTGCTGCAGCCACCTGGTCTGCTCCTCACACTTCTGTTACTCATTACAAGCGCGACAGTTTCCAGGAACAGGGATTCCTTTGGCTCCACAATTCTTTGGCATGTCCTTCCATGAGGCCACCCAGAATCATATGGTAGCTGGGGACTCTGACCCAGAAGTGAGGAATAGTGACATGGATAACATCAGATAAAGAGTTATTTATTCACCATAATTTAGCATCTGTGTTATCCTATGTCACTATTCATCACTATCCCTCCCTCCGTCCCCCACCCTGTTGGATTTAGAGGAAGTGAAGATGTCCTATCTGGTGGTTCAGATTTACTCTGGCTGTCTTCTAGCTCTAGGGCAAACTTTATCTGAGTGGTTAGATGGCAGCAACGGACTATGGGAGTGGGAGAAGCTTGAGCCTAGGATCTGTCCGATAAGTTGCCAGTTTGGCTCCGATGTCAGATCCTATGAACCAGAAGTGATGAATAATAGGATAACACAGATGTTAAGTTATGGTAAGTACATAACTCTTTTTTTTTTTTACTTGTGTTATTTTTTTTTTCTTTCCTACCTTGTATCTTTTAGAACTCTAGTTTCCCCTTTTGAGGCAAGAAAGCACTGAAGATTTTGTGCCCAAACTACTGCTTTTACGTGTCTCTGCTCCAGACACTCAGAAATTAGGGCATGTGGAAGGTCTGAAAGCTGGCTTCTGGTCATATCCTAGGGAGGATATAAACCATAATGCATAGGTTACTTCAACGGTAATTTATTAAAATATCTACTGTTACAGTAAGTTTACTTACACAACTTTACTTTCAACTGGACAAGTCACCCAATTATAGTTCATTCACAGAATGCACAAACATTGGTGGCTGGAGTATCTCAAAAATATAACCTCTTATTTTTTTAACTTTTTAAAAACAAACTGGTGCTTTGTCTAGGTTTCAAAAGATGATTAAAACATTACTGGGTGATAAGAATTAAGGGTCTAGCTAGTAACGTGATCTGCTAGTTTTTAAGTTGTTCCTATCATTCTTTACCGGATGCCTCTTTTTAAATTGCTTTTACCTGTATTACTTTTGCTTAGTTTATAAAGAGGCCATTATTCATTTGGAATTTTTTTGGCAAAGTCTAGGACAGAGAAATGGAATATTCTAGACTGGTCATGGTACTGCCTTGCTTATCTAGGTCCTGGAACACCTTTTATCAGCTGACCTTATTCTTGGGAAAAGGTTGAATACAGAATCATTTGAATCTTAAAGGAGTAGACCAACTGGTAATAGCCTTTAAATAAATGTCTGCATCTCAGCCACATTTGATTATATTTCTATCATTTTTTCAATAACCATTAAGCACAGACCTTTCCCCAACACATTTCTTCTGGCAATAAGGTACGAAATAATCAAGTGTTTGCTGTACTAGGATGCAATTAATTAATCAGATCTGCCAAGCAATCAGAGATGTATACTTTACATATTTAGATAAATATTTATGCTGTGGGTCATGTTATCTGTTTATTATTAAGTTAGTTGGCTGTGGCAGTGCAGTTGTCTTCAGCCCTGATCCAGAGGTGCTGCAGGATCGAATATTATAGTACTATTATTTTAGTTGCAAATCATTGAATACAAACACCAATACGACTTTCGCTCTCAAAAGCAGAATGGCTTTTGATCTGGTCGCAGTACATTCACAGCTAACTGGAAATTCACTGACACATTCTTCTTGAAATGGACAAAGGCCTAATTACCAAAGCCTTTGATTTTGTCGATCACTCAATTCTCCTTGATCATCTCAATGAAATAGGGATTAGTGATGACACACTGCCCTGGTTCAAATACTCTCTCTAACAACCACTTCTCAGTGAATTTCAGTTCTCCTCTACATCAGCCCCTCTGCAGAAAGGTGCCCCAAGGATCTATTCCGGCATCTTTACTCTTTTATATTTACATTAACAAACTTCCAAACTTCCTTTTGACTCATCCCATCTTCCTCTCCTGCTTTATGCTGATGACTGGTCCTATTGCACTTCAACCACTTCTGAAAGTTAAGAAAGTTCAGTTACAGATTTGCTGTTCTGAACTGTTTGGAAGTTTCTAGAAGGCCAGTGCTTGCTTGGGCTAAAGGGAAGTCTCTGTGTTCACCAGTGGGAGAGGTTAACACTGAACAGCCTGCCTGTCCCTGGAGGAGTGGTTACTACCTAGAAGCTGTAGTTTTATTGGCCATTTTGGGTCAATTCTAAACCCCTTGATCTGTCTCTCTTAAAACCAGGCTGCCTCGTGGTTTTGGCATCTTTTCAGACTTGCTAGTTGTTGCTGAAGCACCTACCAAGAGGAGAAAACGCTGAGAGAAGAAAAGGAGCCACTTTTGTGATTTTAAGTATTTTCTTCTGATTTTTTGTTAACTTTTACTGCTTTGCCACCTACTTTTTGGCATTTTCCGGTTTGCTAAAGTTTATATCTGTAACAGTAACAGTACTTGGAACACATCTAGAGCCTGTTTACTGCATTTCCTGTGTTGCACTTAATTTAAAATCGTTTTTTTCTCTAAAAACTGTATTTTACCTGATTTTTGCCTAGCACTCAAGTGTGGGGTAATTTATTGCACTGTTGTGATTATTTTGCTGCTTGTGTATCTCTGCTACCTTTAAACTACAACAAAAAAAAAAAAAAAAAATCTTGCTTTTTTCCCATTTTCTGAAAGTTAAGAAAGTTCAATTACAGATTTGCTGTTCTGAACTGTTTGGAAGTTTCTAGAAGGCCAGTGCTTGCTTGGGCCAAAGGGAAGTCTCTGTGTTCACCAGTGGGAGTGGTTAACACTGAACAGCCTGCCTGTCCCTGGAGGAGTGGTTACTACCTAGAAGCTGTAGTTTTATTGGCCATTTTGGGTCAATTCTAAACTCCTTGATCTCTCTCTTAAAACCCTACAACTCTCTTTTTTGCGCGGTTTAGCTCGGGCAGCGCCACCTAAACAGGTTTAAACTATTCCAGGCTCCACAAAGTCTGCTCTTCACTTTTTCCCTTAGAACTGTTCAAACTCTCAAAGTAATCACTCTAGTCTCTTTCTAAAGCCCTGCACTTGCTCAGCTCTTATAAGGTAACACTAACTAACTAAAGCACTACACCCTCCTTGACTTCTCATAAGTATTAGACTCCCGATTGGTCCTTCCTGATCAAGTGAAAAATCAGTTCCCTTTCCTAATCATCTGATCAGTAAAAAAAAACAGTTCCCTATACTAATTTGGTATGTCCAAGGGTCAGTTTCAAGGCTACTCTCCAGTCCAGCTGGTGAATCTGGGAATTTTGAGGCAATGTTACAATTGCCTTATGTACACAGACAACCCTTTCCTCCTTCCAACAAACTCTAATACATGTGAGAGATGCAGTTACACAGCCAAACTGGAGGCAGAGCTCTCTCAACCCAAGACTGGCACAGTCAATCAGGAGGAAAAGGTAACCACCCACACCACAAATCCAGTCTCACACAGACCTATTGCATCTGCATACCCAACACATAAACACACAAAACATACTCGGAGGCTCTAAATCAAATCTGCCTAAACAGCAAAGACCTCCTAAGCAGATATCCAAGCAACAGCCACCCCTCAACAATACCCATGAATCACATATCTCACAAAATCAGTGTGCCTCACAACCACAGCCCTTAAGGCCAAACAACACACCAAATACACTTGTTATAGGGGACTCTATTGTCCGGCACACTGACGTCCTGCTCACCAGACTGAACAAGGAGAAGGTCACTGTAAGCTGCCTGTCGGGTGCCAGGATCCGCCACATAACGCAAGCACTCAGGTCACTCCAAAGCAAGTACAAGTATGATTCCGTCATTGTCCATGCTGGTGTGAATGACCTGAGACGTACCTCCCTGGACTACATGAAAAAAGACATGGAGGAGCTCTCTGACCATGTAGCCCAGGCTGGTATGACCCTGACCTTGAGTAGCATCTTGCCCTCACCAAGAATGATGCCACAGTATAAAGACAAAATGATCAGTATCAACAATTGGCTAAAGTATTGGTGTCATTCAAAGGGGATCCAGTGTCTGTCAGCCTGGGATGACATGCTCGACAAGCCACGTTGCTTCGCTAGGGACAGCTTCCACCTGTCACGCTTAGGCTTTCGTATACTGGCCAAGGCTCTTGCCACCCCCATAGTGCCTTTTTTTGGGCAAGGCTCAAAGGACAAACCCACCTCCATAGACAACCCAAGGATAAAAAAACTAAAGGTAATGCTACTCAATGCCAGAAGTCTAAACCTCAAGATGCACGCACTCGAGGTTCTCCTCAGTATGGAGAAAATCGATGTCTGTGCAGTAACAGAAACCTGGTTCAAGGCTCCTGAGAGCACCCCAGCACTACCAGGTTATAACTCATACCATGCGTTTCGGCCCCAAAACTCGGACCGAAGCACAAAAGGAGGTGGAGTATCTATATTCATCAAAGATACCTACACCTCTAGGTTAGTGGCACTGCACGAAGCATCGGAAACCATTCATGTGCAACTAACAGCGGGCAAAACTGCCTTTCAGTTTGTTGCCTGCTACAGAACACCCTCCCTATTACAGGAACCCCACTTGGCATTCCTGAGAACACTGGAGAATATGAAGGTCTCTCCAAACACTATGTTATTGGGTGACTTCAACTACCCAAACATTGACTGGGAAAACTACTCAAGCCCAAACACCCTCGCCCAACAGTTCCTTGAATTTATAAACTCTAACACAATGGAACAACTGGTCACCACTCCCACAAGAGGGAACAACATATTGGACCTGGTCATCACCAACATGGGGACTCTATGTTCCACATCAGAGGTAAACCCCTCATTGGTAAGATCAGACCATAAACAAATTTCCCTGGACATCCATATCCCGTCCCCACCCCCAAGGAAATCACTGTAAAGAATTTCTCAAAAGCCAACTTTGCACTTCTCAAGACTGAGGTGGAACCTGGGCCAGAGGATAATACAGCCCAATCCGCAGAATCCTTTACAAATGCATTCTATGAGCACCTGCAGGAATGCATGGATCGTGCTATCCCAAATAAAACCAAAACTCAATCCTCCAAAAAGAGGAGACCGGTCTAGTGGACCCTGGCCATAAATAAGCTATACAACAGAAGGAGGAAGCTACTACATGACAGAGAAAAATCCCAAAAAGGGAAGGCATCTCTGATCAGTATTAGCAAGAAACTTTGATTCCTCATAAAATCATCAAAGGCCAGTTTCGAAAGAAAAATTGCCCTAGACACTAAAGATAACCACAAGGCCTTCTTTAGTTATGTCAGGAACATGGGCGGAAACTCCCAGATATGCTCTAAATTGTTGCATAACGGTACAAAATATACTGAACCTACAGACATAGCCAACATCCTGGCAGACAGATTCAGCACAAACTTCTCCCCCCCCTCCCCCCCCAAAGGAGCAAATGCCTATCCCAACTGAATGTAACCTCCCTGACATCACAGATGCACAGGTGAAAGCTGCCCTCTCCAAAGCAAAAAACACAGCATCTATGGGACCGGACGGTGTCCCAGGCTGTGTCTTACATGAGCTCCAAGAAGAACTGAACCCTCACATTAAGTCACTGTTCAAACTTAGCCTTACTACAGGATATGTACCCAAAGAATGGCGTACAGCTACAGTGGTCCCACTCCACAAAGGTGGTGCCACAACGGACCCCGGAAACTATCGCCCCATAAGCCTGACTAGTCTGGTTTGTAAAGCTATGGAGCGTATTATCATGGAACTCATAAACAAAGACATTGGGAGCCTCCAGACACTGGACCCTACCTAAGTTGGCTTTGTTAAGGGCAGATCTTGCCTCTTAAACCTAGTTGATTTCTTTGAAACAGTTACCAAAGCCATAGATGAGGGCAAGGTAGTCCACATAGCCTACCTGGAACTCGCAAAAGCCTTCGACACAATACCCCACTCGGGTATCATAAATAAGCTTACCAGCTTAAATATCAACCCCTATATCACAAGATGGGTTGCAAACTGGCTCAGAGATAGAACCCACATGGTCAGAATTGCAGGTGCCATGTCCGAATCCAAACAAGTTACAAGTGGCGTCCCACAGGGCTCAGTTCTGGGACCTCTCTTGTTCGGTATATACTTCTCTGAGGTTCAGGCTAACACAGGGGGATTATGGCTGACACAGTTCGCAGATGACTGCAAACTGGGGGCCATAATCGAATCTCTAGCTGACACAAGCATCCTCCAAAAGGGTCTCACTGAGCGGATGCTTGGTGCCAGAGCCCGGCCTCAAGCTAAATGCTAAAAAGTGCATAGTCATCCCCTTTGGGAAAAACAAGGTGCCCACAAATTACCACATAGGTGGGAATCCATTAAGTACGAAAGAAGTAATTAGAGATTTGGGGACCAACGTAGATAGTAATCTCTCCTTTGATAATCACGTTGCCAAAGTGGTTAGAAAGACCTTCTATATAGCCCACCTTATCACGAAAGGGTTTGCATCTAGATCAAGAGAGGTCATTGTGCCCCTCTACTCTTCACTCATCAGGCCCATAATTGAATACAATGCCCCTTTTGGGATGTACCTTACCCGACACCTGCAGCAACTGGAGAGACCCCAAAAGTACCTCACCAAGAGGATCATGGGCTACAAACAGTTGTCCTATGCAGCTCGACTAAAGAAACTCCAGCTCTACTCAGTTGCTTACCGCCTACTCAGAGGCGATCTATACCTGACGTACAAAGCCATGTCAAACCCAGAATTAATGGACATGCTCCACCTCAAAAAATCCAAGTCCCTTAGAGCTACACGCTCCAGGGACCTAAACCTCAGTACAAAAATAAATAGGACATGCTGGAGGGACAGATTCATTTCCCAGAGGCTCCCCTCACTCTGGAATAGAATCCCAATTCATGTTAGACATAGCCCCTCGCTGACCCTCTTCAAGCGAAATTTGGACGTGTGGATGGGAAATCGCAAATTCACCCCTGGGATCTCCCTAGTGTCCCTGCTAGACAGAGGCACATCTTAAAAGGGTACCTCCTGTGACCTACTTTACAGAGGCACAGTAGGCTAATCTAATAGGGAGGCGGAAGCCAAATACACTCTGGCTAGGCTTATAAATGCCCTAGGGCAGATAGCCTAGTATCTAGCTATGAACCTATGAACCACTCTTTCTCTTTTCTTGAAATTGAACTTCAGGCTGATTTTCATGTCCATTTTTAATGGGTCAGTGATAAACAATTACTACTAAACTCCTCTAAAACAAAAGCAATGCTTTTTGGCACTAGGTAAAAGCCCATTTCTATCTCCAGGCCTCTAAAAATTCTTGATCATCTTAATAGCTCTGTTGAAAATGTCACTTCACTCAAATGACTTGGGATTTAGTTAGACCCCTTCCTAAATTTCCAGCTCCACCTTGAACACACACACACACAGACAAACAGACTCCTCTTTTCTATCCAGACCCTGTAGAAATGCCAAAAGGTAAATGTATCTTATTGGCTCAGCTACAATATTGTCTCCTTCTTATTGCAGCAGCCTCTGAAAGAAATGTATCTCTCATTCAGTCCAGCTCAAACAACATTTGCAGATTCATCACAGACTTCCCGAGAAAAGATCATTGCAATACCATTGAAAAAGCTGTCTACCTATGAAACAAAGTGCTGACTTTCTTCTTGCCTCTCAACTATTTAAACTTATCAAGAATGGGATCTTCCCCTCACTAGCCTCCAGATTATTCAGAGATGCACCAACATACAACTTTAGAAGTTTTAACCACTAGAATCCTGATGAAGTCAGGTTTGTTCTGACAAAAGCACTTAACCAAGTTTATTAAACAGCATTTTTTTAGTGACTGCAGCCTGTTACCTTCATTCCAGAGTGCTGGTTTTGTTTTTTGCTATGTCATGTATCTATTGTGTTTAACTCTGGCTGAAGCTTAAATAATTCCAACAAGATCAAAATAAATAAAGCTTAAAAGGGAAGGGAAGAGATTATTTGTTGCTGTTTGTAATAACTGAAATTAAAAGGAAATTTGAGAATACAATATTGCAATACAATAATAATAGATTTTATTATAGCTAAATAGTAGCAGCTATAGTTGGATGTAATATATACAAACATATAATAATGGATCCAATGTAGGTCTTTGGTTGTAGATACATATACATAATGAAGAAAGATGAATTAATGCTGTGCTTATAAAGGGCACATTGAAAATGTATTAAAAACTGTATTATGTATTTATATTTGTTTTGAACACCTAGGTGTTATTAAATATAAGAAGTAAAAGAAACATTTACAAAAGGACATACTGAAGAATTATAAAAAATGTATTGCTATTCATGTATTTATACTTTGTTTTGAACATCCAGTTGTTATCAAATGTAGAAATGGAAGTGCAATATTTTTTTAAAGTGCAATACTTTAAAAGTATAACATTTCACAAGCCTGTTTCATGTTCATTGAAGCACAATTTACTTTAAATATTGGCTTAGCAGCACTATAATTATTTAATTGTTTAGTTGTTAGAGAAATTAACTGATTGGAAATGAGAGGTGTGTATATAGGGATAGGTGTATATATAGGGACACATTTGTGATGATAAAATGTTCCAACAGAAGGCAAGAAGCCGAGGTACCAGAACGTGTTAATAAAGAAGTTTTGTGTCCTACAGTGGTGTTCCAGCTTATGTTCCTGTTCGTATGTGTTTATTGGAGATACTTGTTGGCCTTTATGTATGTAGAAATCCCCTCTTGTGCATTCTCTGTACCCCTAATTGCAGCCATCTCTATCAGCAAAATCTCCTTTGTTCATTCTCGTGTTGGCTTAGTTCTTAGAATACTTTCTGGTGCTTTATGAATATAATATTCTGTATGGCTGTTTTTATTCTTCCTAAAGATGTTCATCCAAAATAACACTCTCCGTCCTTACTACCTGAAGTGCCCCCCCCCTGCTTCTTCATCATCCCGTTCTGCTTATATAATTATAATTATGTTTTCTGCTTCTGTTATCTATAAGATCCTTAACTGTGTAGCTCTGAAATATCCATTCAAATCAGGTATTCCTAAGCCACCTTCTACTACTTGAAGGATCAACTTACTCCACTTGACACTTGTACCTTCCCCCACCAGATAAAATCTTTCAACTTTTTATTAATTATAATCCACAACTTTTCTTCTGGTTGATAAAACTATGCCTGACCTGTATATAAAATGAAAGGGACCAAAAACATTTGACTGCATGTATACTGCTATCCATATCCCAAAGCAAGAGTTGCAATTTCTAAGTTTTTGTAGTCTCTTCCCACACATCCCTGGCTGCCATAACAAAACAATTTTTAGTCCATACTTCTTGTGATGATATGAGGTAGTGCCATCTGTGCTAGGGAGAGAAGTCAGTGCATGTGTAACATGTGCCAGCATAGCTAGCTGGAGTTTTATAAAGAATTTTATGTCATTTGACTATCACACTAATTTGTACAGATGCTTGTGTTAAAAATGTATTTGTAAAGTTGCTTGTGTTAAAAATGTATCAACAGTGGGTCCTGCTGGACAAAAAAAATATATACATGTATATCAGACAGTATTATTATAACTGATTAAATGTATATGTTTTAACAGAGAATTCTGGAAGGGAAGAGGTTAATTTCAGTGCAGCTAATTTTGAAAAACAGGACGAAAATTAAATGGCTTGGTTTAGGCCATAAAGATTTTATCTTACAGGTCTGACTGCAGCCAGAGACAAAAATGTCTGGGAAAAACAGGACTAGGAATCTTACTGTATTGTCCTTAGGGGTGAACTAATTGCTACCCTAGAAGGGTGGAAATTTCTGAAATTGTTTTATAGCTTTCAGATGCTCCAATAGATCTTAGCAAAGCTCTGGGTATGTATTGTACCAGAGTCAGGTGACCAAATGTGATGTCATTCTATAACCAGCACTGAAATTATTTGTTTTAGATATTAGTGAGATATAGTCCAGAATTCTTGCAGCAACACTTTGGAACTTGACAGGAAAGATCACTCACAGAAATCTCACACAACCACATCCCTCATCTTGACTTGCTGTAGTAAGCAACTCAAGACACTTCATCTTGCCATGCTTTTGTAAGTAACCAGGGAATAGTAATTCTTTAGATCAGTCAGGAAAATATAGTGAGATTTATTAAGTACTGTTTTTCTGCATCTGTGTGAATCTATTCGACTGTTTTATTTTTTATATCTCCTGTGATTGAAACTCAGGTGATTAATGTAACCAGATATTCAGCATTCTCATGCTTTTTATTTTATTATTTATTATTAAATATTTCTATACCTTTCATTGTGGTTGGTCTTTTAGAGAATACTTTTAACATCTTAACAGTACTTATGCTTATTTTATATTTATGCTTATTTATAGTCTGGGCAGAGGAGGCACAGCTAGTACATCTGTGCCAACCTCAGCTACTTGGAACAGGGACATAGAGCTCCAAAGTTGATTTGTGGAGTCTTGTTTGGGGCCTGGAGAGAGACAGAGAGTCCAGCTCCAGGTCTGGAGTGTGCTCCCTGTGTGCTCTTAAGGAAAATTGTGCTTGGTGCACAGAGCTGCATCTGAAAATACAATGTGAATCCATTTTTAAGCCTAGCGGCCATCTCTCACTGGTTTCAGTGGTGAGGATTGAGGTCCCTTGATTACTGGCCGAGAGTAAAGGACTGTTACACTCCTAAACACTTCATTTTATCAGATCTCCACAAATATATGGGTATTGCTGAACCAATTCATGTGTGAGCACTTATTTTACAGGTATAGTCTTTGTTTTGCCTCTATTAATTTTTACATCCCCAAAATACTTGAAACTGTCTCAAAATGTTCCACAAGGCTGAGATGTCCTTTTCTGGTTTTATCAAGTACAAAATAATATCATCTGCAAATAAGGCCAACTTTTATTGACTGCCATAGCAATTATATCCTTGAATTTCTGAGTTCCTCATTTTCTTTGTCAATGGTTCTAATTATTATGCAAATAACAAAGAGAAAAGAGGACAACTCTGCCTGGTTCCTCTGTTCAGACACAACTTATCAGATATGAACCAACCCACTTTAATTTTTGTCACCAATCCCTCATATATCCTTCCTAATTAACCTTATTATTGTGTCAGGCAATGTAAATGCTTCCCTTGCCCTACTCATAAAATTCCAGCTTATTCTGTTGAATGCTTTCTTTGTATCAAGACTCACCAACAACAGCAGTATCTTCCTACATTATCCTTTTCTCTACAAAATCATTGTTCTATTAATGTTGTCAAATGCATGCCTCTCCTTCACAAAACCACAGTGAGCCATATCTATCTTTAATGGTAACACATTTACCATTCTTTTAGATATTATGGACATAAACACTTTATAATCATGGTTTACAATTGAAACGAGCCTCTATGAAGCTGGGTCTGATGGGTCTTTACAATTTCTTGGTGTCACAGCCATCATAACTTTCTTCCAGGATGTTGGGGCTTCCCTTCCTTTTTAAATGTTGTTGAACAAAATGTTCCACATCTTTCTTTGCCTAGCTTTCAAATTTCCATAGGAATACCATCTATTCTTGGAGACTCTCCTGCAGATTGATTATACATCAGCATTTTATATCATCTCCTCCTACCTTAACTGTTAATTATTGAGCCTTATCTACATCTAACTTTGGCATATTACGTCTTCCATAAATATTTCCATTTGTACTTTTTCTTGATTTTAACATTTCTCTGCTTTATATAAATTTTCATAACATTTAAAAAATATTGATATAAAGGAATGGTAGACTGATAAAATGTGATTCTGTAAAAATATATCTGTAGAAAAGAAGAAACCAAACGTCATGTAAACACAGACAGTCTTTATTACAAAATGGTAAGTGCTTTCACAGCCTTTACGCTGCTTCTTCAGACCATCAAAAATACATAATTTAAAAACATTTAAATACACAATTACAAATCAAAATCTTTAATCACAATCAATATTAAAAGCACATGACCCTCCTAATAAAATGTAGCTAGGATACAAAATAACCACTCAAAGTAGATTTAAAGTGATAGCACCACAAGCGGTACTATCATCTCCTTAACTGTCTAGACTTTAAGACTTGTTTTAGGCAGATCTTTTCATTCATTCCCTTTTCTTTATCTACTTGTACTTTAATAATCCATGAAAGTTCCCTTTGTTCTGTAACATTACTAAGATCACCCATTCTTATGGAGGGAGCCAATTTATCAATAACCATAAAATTAAAAGAATGTGAACTTCCAAATAACGAAATATGCTTAGCAAGTGCATTAGTCAAATACAAATGCTTAATATGTCTGACATTCTCTAATATGTTCCTTAAGGCTTCTATTGGTCTTCCCTATATAAAAAGATGAACATAGACTGCATTGCACCAGGTAGACTATATTCCTAGTGTTGCAATCTGCATACAATTTAAAATCAAATCTGATACCTAAAGTGGGGTGCTTAAAACTGGCATTACTGTTAATAAAAGTACAAAAGTTACAGCTCCCACAAGGAAACATTCCCATTCTATCAGAAGCCTGTAATTGAGGGTTATAGTCATAACACAATAATCTCTTCAAATTCTTCTTATCCTTATACCTATAGCTAGGTCTTTCCTTCACTAATTGCCTTAACTTATCATCTGCTGTTAATGTTTTGCCAGTTCCTTAGTATAACCCGCTGTATTGAATGTATGTCACTGAAAAAAAAAAACAGCGATATAAGTATATCTTTCCTAGCGTGACTAGATGTAATATAAGGACTTGCACTATTACTGTTCTCAGAAAAATAAGGTTTAGCAATATTGTCATGCTGCTCAAGTGTGAGTGAAAAGCCAAAGCTGATTTCTTCTGGCTTATATCCCCTACAAAGCAGCTCTTCATTAAGTTGAGTTAAATCATGCTTAAACTCTTGTTGTTCACTGTTCAACTGGGACAACCATATACTCTGATCCTTTATAATGTTATTAAAAATATGCCAGGGATGCATGCTCTGTCGATGTAAAATGGAGTTTCTATGACATTCTTTTCTATACAAATCTGAACTAAAATTTCCTTGTGCATTCTTCTTTATCTTAGCATCTAAGAATTCTACATAATCAAATGAACTCTTAGCTGTGAACCTTAGAAAATAAGTGGTGGTATGTATATACTTAAAATAATCTGGTTGTTGCTGAGTTCCCCTCCATAAAAGAAATATAAGTGGCAAAGGGGTTGTCAGCTAAAACATACTTGTGTTCCCAATGCGTTAGAACTACACTGGCGTAGCTATTGGCACATAACGCTCCCCGTAGCTACGCCAATACTGTCTTTCAGCTTTTCCTGGTTAGGGGTCGCCAAAGCGGAACTCCAGTCCGCAAATGATTGGCAGTAGATTTTGACATGCTGGCTTGCCGGGCCTAATGCACAACCTTCAATGAAGGAATGCCCATTCACGCATGTCAACACACAGAAGACGCTCCAACTGAGAATCGAATGCGCAATGTCTAACTGTGAGGTGACAACGCTACCGCAGCACCACCACCGCAGTATCCCATAGCTACGCCAATACACTGCCAATAATAATCATAATCAAAAGAGAAAACATTATACTCTAAAACTAACTCCATAAACTGACAAATAGTGTCCACTTCCCTATAGGTCATTGTTACATGATTAATCAAGAATTCCCTAAAGAACTCTAACCCTGTGTCATTGGGGATCTCAGTACATAAGGAACAAAGGTCCAAAGTGACTAACAGAACATTTGCCTTAAAAGTACAACTGTCAACAAAAGCAAATAAATCTACCAAAAATGGTTTGAGATCAAGCAAAACAGTATTAATAACCTTCAAGACAGTTTTTAGTTTGTGCTCAACAAATACAGAAATAGGCTCAGTAATCCACCCACATCCTGCAACTATCTGTCTCAATGGAGGGATTACAGGATCTTTATGTATCTTAGGGAGCCCACTGAAGTTAGGAACCAATGGTTTTCAACATATAGGAACTTACACAAATCATAATTAATAGCATTACTTAAAAGGCAGTCAAACAATACACAATAAACAGATCTAATCAAGGCTTTTAATTGTTCTGTGTTAATTTTAGTATAAACATTGGACTCACTAAGGAGTCTCTTGATACTGTTATCATAGAACAATCTGCTCAGAAGCATTATGGCTCTGCTTTATCTGCAGGCTAAATCGAGATATTATCACATCGCAGAGCCTGTAATGCTTTATCCTCCAAATTAGATAAGTTATAAAACTTCTTAAATTTTTTACCATTGTCAGTCACCTCACAGTGAAACAAAGCTACAAGGTCACGCTGACAAACAGTACAAAAACCTCCAAGGCTGGAAGCAGATTAGGAGTAAAAGTACTTGTTTTTTTTTTTAAATGTCCATACCACCTTCATAGCTATACATACTTTTTAACATAATATTACGTGCAAATAATCTTAAATCAATGACAGTCTGGCTAAAATCAGCCTTAAAGGCTAGTACAAAAGTTAAACCTCTTTCAAGTACCTTACGTTCATTCTCCATTAAAGGTCTGTCAGAGATATTCCAAATCAGCGAATTGGATGCTGTTGACACATCTTCTTGATGTCTTGATTGTGGTGATAATCCATCGAATACTTCCTCCTTTTTCTCCCCTAACTCATCTACATCTAACCTTGGCATATTACGTCTTTTATAAATATTTCCATTTGTACTTTTTCTTGATTTTAACATTTCTCTGTTTTATACAAATTTTCATAACATTTCAGAAATACTGCCAATACCTCTATAGGATCTCTGGTTATTTTTCTTGTTATATCCCCAAGTTGGCAACATCCTTTCTACTTTCCATTGTCTTAAGTCTTTGTGCTTAAAGCTTTGTGCTCTGAAGTTATTATTAAAAACAGTTGCTTAACAGCAATCTTTCTAAAATCATGCATATTATCCAGATACTCCCTTATTTTCTCTTTAGCACTCCGTAGTTGTACCTGTTAGTGAACTTTGAGATTCCCCCCTATTTCACAATACTTTAACCACTGTCAGCCTCTCTATATAATTCTTGTTACTTCTTAACTATATAACTTTTTCATTTAAACTCCACTTTCATTTTATCTCACTCACTAGTTATAACTTCTGAAGAAGTTTCTATCTTCCTTGGTAACTCTTGAAAAATTATCACTACTCATTCCTTAAATTTCTCTCTTTTTAACAGCTAGGTGAGGAAGTGCCAGTGTCTCATTTTTACTTAATTCCCCTTTTTATCTAAGTTGTTACTGGGGCATGATCTGAAATAGTTATTTGATGCATGTTGAAGCCTTCAATTAAATGCATATGTTCCTGTGAAATATAAATTTCTGTCTAGCCTAGCCCAGGTATTGTACTTTGGGGAAATAATATGTAAATTCTCTTGAGTTCATACTGAGTTCATGACTTCCACGCCAAACATTTTCATAAATTTCTTTAGAACTCTGCCCTCGTTTGTTATATTTTTTCCCTCTACCCCCCCGATACATCCTCACTGTTGCAAGTCAAGTTCCAGTTTATTTCTCCCAATATTTTAAGCTACATAATAGCAATTTTAGGTGGAATATAAATACATGCCAGAGTAATTCTCATACTTTGCCAGTTGCCCTTTACTACCATAAATCTACCATTATTTCTTCCCTTTTCTATCACTATTGGAGCTCCTCTTGCAATGAATACAAGTACTCCCTTTTTCCTTTGTCCCTGATATTCTGCTGAACATCCGTCCTGATATCCTTTCTTTATCAAATTCATATGCTCACGTTTTTCCAGATGAGTCTCATGTAGCATTACTCTTTACAGTCTGCATTTCTGAATATAATTCAGAAGTCTTACCTTTTTGTCTATACCTGTGAGGCCATTCACATTCCAAAATAATATGGATAGCATAGCCATTATGATAAGAAGTTATTATAGTTGCACTTCTGTTGGCCATAGTATAAACTGGATTCAGACTGGCTAAATCCAGTTCTGTTTGAGGACTAAGCACTAAAAGTTAGGACAACTTCTTTTGGAGAAACCCCCCTGTACCCTCATGGCAGGAGCATACAGTATGACTATCTAATTGAAGGTTACTGGTCCAGGGCTCAGTTTGAGCTATTTTGTTGGTACAAGGCTCAGTTTGAGCTATTTTATTGGTGCAGGGATCAGCTTGAGCTTTTTCATTGGTTTTTTTGTATTAGCTGCTTTGCTCTTGTTTGCGCATAGGGCATCATCGTGCACTGCCATGCAGAGAGGGTAACTCTTGGTGCTTATAGATGCAAAAGGGCCAATAGACGTATTTTCCCTTAGAAGCAGTGCTATCTTGCACAGCAGTTCTTAAGCAGCTCTCAGCTGTTCAGTGAACCACCCAGAAGCAATTTTACCTCTTACATATCAACATCAGACCTATAGATCCCCCTTTTTTTATAGACCTCCTACTGTACAACCTATAGGTTAATCCCCTTAAAATAACCCCCTACTAGATACCCCCATGTTTTTCTCCTTATCTGTGGAGATACCTGGTTCAAATCTTGCACTATGGATGGTCAGTTTCCCTCTGTTCTCATGCTAGCTTGGTTGGCATGGGTTTTTGAGGCAGTGCAGCAACTGCCTCATGTACACTGATAACCCTTTATTCCTAAATCTCTCAAGTACAATTTGTGAGAGATGCTCCTACACTAAGAATCTGCAATCACTGCTCTCCTGTGTCCAGAACAGCAATAATAAATAGGTTGTCAGCTCACACACCATGACTCCTACTCATAATATGCACCCAACACATAAACCTTCATATGTGGAGGTACTCTCCAGAAGCCTACCAAAACACCAGAGACCTTCAAAGCACAAACATGCTACACCCAACACTACACCCCAAGCACCCAATACACATAAAAATACTAGCACCAGTGTCTCACCAAATAAGCCCTTAAGGCAATGCACATCTTTTCCAAATGTTTTAGTTATAGGTGACTCTGTAATGAGACATATAGATGCCCCACTCAACAGGTTAAACAAGGATAAGTTTACAGTCAGCTGTCAGTCTGGTACAAGGATTCGTCAGATCATACATGCACTCAAGTCTCTCAACAAGTACCGTTATGACTCCATCATAATTCATGCTGATGTGAATGACTTGAGATGTACCTCTATGGACTATATGAAGACAGACATGACTGAGCTCTCTGAATATGTGCCCAAGGCAGGTATGTCCCTAACTTTGAGCATCATTTTACCCTTGCCTAGGATGATGCCACAATATAAACAGAAAATGATTGACTTTAATAATTGACTAAATTTCTGGTGTCATTCTAAGGAGATCCAGTTCCTGTCAGCCTGGGATGGCATTTTATTTATTTTTATTTTATTTTATTTATTTATTTATTTAACATTTGTTGACCGGGAAAGTCCGACTTGGAATGAAGCCAATTTTCAGCAGAGTCCCGGGGAGAAATGCTCTAGACATGGTGGCTAGACCATGTTGCTTTGCCAGACAAGGACTTCTTCTGGCACCTCAAGGCTTTTGGTTGCTTGCTAAGGCACTTGCCTCCCCCATAGTGCCTTTTCTAGGTTAGGTCACAAAAACAAAATTTTCTGTGTGACAATATCAAACACAAAGAAACTAAGGGTCATGCTCCTAAATGCTAGGAATTTAAATCATAAACTGCACTCTCTGGAAGCATTCCTGTCTCTGAAAGATGTTGACATCTGTGCAGTCACAGAAACCTTGTTCAGGACCACAGTAAGTACCCCAGCCTTACAAGGCTACAATGCCTTCCACACTTTCAGACCGCAAATTGAAGGTGTGAGAACCAAAGGAGGTGGAGTATCTATCTTCATTAAAAATAAATACACCTTTAGACTGGTTAGACAAGATAACTCTATCGAGTTACTCCACACCTAAATTACCATGGGTAAGACCCCCTTCATGTCATCACCAATTACAGTTCCCCTTCCATGAACCAAGAAGCCCACACAGCTTATTTAGACCTACTGGGGACAACTAAAGTATTGAGCCCAAACTCACTTGCACAAAAGTTCTTGGACCGAGTGAACTGAAATGCCCTAGAACAAATAGTGCACCACCTCACAAGGGGCTCTAACATTCTAGACCTGGTCCTCACCAATATGAGTGAAGAATGCAATGCCTCAAGTGTAGGGCCTGCACTGGTTAAATCCAACCATAAATCATTCATTTCTGAAGTATCAATAACACCAAAACTCCCCAAGGAGAAGTAAGGCTAAAATAAACTTCACCAAAGCTAACTATACCCTCCTAAGGGATGGTATAATTGACTTCCAAGCTCCAGTTTCCATAAATGGCATCAATGGCTATATTAAGGTATACACTAATGCCCTGTATAAACATCTACATAAAGGTATAGACATAGCTGTGCCTGATAGGATTAAAGCAAGATCCTGAAGAGAAAACAAACAATCCTGGTGGATGTCTAGCATTAATAGATTATACAATAAGCGAAAGAAGCTGCTGTCTAAAAATATAAAAGTGAGAACCCAGAACTGGAAGATCACCCTCTTCAGCCTAAACAAGCAAATAAGACAACTCATAAAAATCCTCAAGTAGCAACTATAAGTAAAATTTAGCAGTCACAGCCAAGGATAATCATAAGGCTTTCTTCAGCAACATCTGCAACCTAAAAGGTAGGACTCAGATGTGTGCTGAACTAACTGTGGATGGTACCACATACACTGACCCTGCGGAAATTGCAAATCTGCTAGCAGACTGGTTTGGTGAAAATTTCACCCCCTATCCTCCCAAGCATACCACAAACCATGTCTTCAACATCACCTCCTCTCTGCATCTCCAAAGAGCAAGTCACCAATGCTCTCTCCAAGACTTAGAACACAGCCTCCATGGGACCAGATGGCATTCCAGGCTGCATTCTTAATGTTCTTAAAAAAGCTAGCTATTCCACTAGGCACCTTATTCTACCACAGCCTGAGCACTGGCTTTGTTCCCACTGAATAGAAAACATCGACTGCTATACCCCTTCACATGGATAGCTTTGCAACAGAACCGGGTAACTACAGACCCCTACGTTTAACCAGCCTCATCTATAAAGCAATGGAACAAATCATCATGGATCAACTAAGTCCAACCAGGAGAGCACATGGAATATACAAACTTCAAAAGAAGCACACCATATAGAGCAGCTGGAAAGCAACCATGACAGGAGCTCAATACACACAAGTTTAATAAAATAATAAAACGTTTGGTAGACGTTACAAAAACGAGTTAACAGGTTAGGCACTTTCATTTCTTCAATCGGAAACTTCCTCAGAACAATAAAAACTCATCTTAAACCAACATTTATATTCCACCCACAGTTATGGGAACTGGTATCTGATTGATTAATAATTCAATTAACCATTTAATTATATACAATACATGCTTAAAAACATAAAAATTATAAAAACCATTGCACTTCTAAATTCTTTCACTTTAATAAACAACTAACAAACACTAAATCATTAATTCCTAGCCAGTTTGTAGCATTTAACATTATTTGCGATTTTAATTCACATTCATCCAAGTGATATATCCCCTCAAGTCACTCTTAACTTGCTCAATCACCACAAATTTAAAGTCATGCCCAGGGTACTCAAGTATATGCCTATATGATGAATTATTGTTTCTACATTTTGTAACGTCTACCAAACGTTCATATACCTTATCCTTGAGTTTTCTCAAAATTTTTCCAACATAAAATGATGGACATGCACCACAACTTGTCACATGCACCACTTGGTGTGAGTCACATGAAAAATGGCCTCTAACGTTGTATTCAACACCGTTAATAAACAGTCAGTGGTCAATACATATGGACTGCTTACACCTTCCACACTTAATCATACCTGCTTTACTTTTAACTGGTATTTTATTATTTTCTAGTATTTGCTTCAATGTTTTATCCTTCTTATACACTATTCAGGGGCACTACCTAAAACTTTAGTCAATTAACTATCCATAGCAAAAATAACCCAATTATTCTTTAGGATATTACAAATTGCATAACTATCCAAAGAGAAGCTAGAAATAAAGGATTTTCTACTATCCAACCCACTACATCACCGACCACTGTCAAGTGACTGACCGTCTACATTTCTCTCCATCATGTTATTTCCACCTACCATCTCATACCCAAGTACCAGGGTATAAAAACCTTCAGATCTTTTATGAACAACTTCATTTTTGATCTCTAACAAAAAAGATCTTGGATATTCCCTCCATTTAAACATATCCAATAATACATCACATTCCTTACAAAACACGCCAAACTCTGTAATCATCCTGGCTAAAAAAAAAAAGCCATATAAAATGGGAGCAGAACATCCTGTTTCTTGCAAGTAGGTGATGGTTTTAAATACACCATTTATAATTCCATAGCACCTTCTTAAAATCGCATAGATTTGATGTTATTATTTAAGTACACTGTCCTTTATTACCGTAGGTTTTTGACCGTGTCCTTTCTGGTAACAGCTGATTATCTAATTCCATAAGAATAATATTGATTTCCTTTTCCTAAATGCAAGATAGTATACTTTTCGGCTTTAATGCTAACATTACATTGTACTGACTAGTCATACAAGGAGTCTAGGTAATGCTGTGGTAAAGCTTTTTGTTTGGTATTTGTAACCAATAAAAACCTATTTTGGAATCACCTGTGAACTTAGCCAAATGTTATTACTTATTAGCATTGAGGCAATATAATGTTTAAACAGTACCAGACCCAACAGTGAACCTTGTGGGATCACTTTGTTAATGTCTCACAATTTGAATATGTGTTAACTATTTTCACCCTGCAACTCCTATCTAGTAGCCATTTTTATCCAATTTATTGTGTACCGATTTACTTTGTTCCTATAGATCTCAAGTAAGATTAATTTGTGTGGAACCAGTTAAAAGTTATTGATAAATCATGTTTAACATACTCCTCCTAGTCTACTGCATTTTGTATAGTGTTACTGCAACAGCTTCATAAGACATTCATCATTTAACAAAAATAAAGTTTTCACATAATCATAATGTGGCAAATCTTAGTGTTATTCTACAATATCAGAAGATCTTAAATATCAGTTTTATCCTCGGATGATTACAAAAAAGGGACAGTTTGCCAGCATGTAAACAAGATCTGTTTCATTTCTATTACTATTTTATAACCACAATATGTAAAGGACTGAAGAGATGAACATTTCTACATAAGGTGGGTGCAGGAGGAGCCTGCTCTCCTGAAAAAAAAAAAAGAAACAGTTATATGTTATTTTAGTGAAATGTGTATTTTGACATGAGTGTGTTGTCCCCTAATCACTTGTGCATTTATCTGTCAAAGGGAAAGTACTAACATCAGTACTTTTAACCGAGCAGTAATATGAAACTGCAGTTTATGGACTGATATATGGAACAGGATACAACTATTATTTTCTAGTAACAGTTCCCTGGGCTGGAATCTCTCTAGTAACTCACTGTTAAAATGGCAAGACACCAGGGAAAGCAACAGAACCAGACTAGATATTAGTCAGTGGAGCTGTGAGTGTGCATCTACAAGCCTTTAGTTGCAGAATGACAGGTCTGAGTGCCAAGTAACAGGCTCAACCACAGATGCCTGTTCCTGATGTGAATTTAAAAACTACTCCTTTCTTCCTTCACATTTGTTACCTACCAGAAGAATCCAAATATTTTTTCTCTTAATTTAACTAAATCTTTTAAGTGATTTTTTTTTTCAAATATTTATTTTGAAAAGTAACAGAAGTAGTAGAAACAGTTGATAGAAATACAGGATAAAATATATAACCTGTCATGCTCAAGAAAACTGCATTTTTGTAGTCCACATGATCAGCGCAAAGCTATTCCTGCACTTAATTGGGTATTTTTTCCTCCAATCCATTCATACCCTGGTGGAAATGACAATCAGGTGTTAGGTAATGGGCCAGTCTGCAGAGGAGGAAGGCAAGGTGGATCCCTCCACTAAACCATGAAGGATAGTCTTAGCAAAGCCTGCCCTGGCTCTGGAATTGACATCTAATTTGCAATGTTTAGTGAACATGTGAACTGAAGAACAAGTAGTAACTTCAAATGGAGCTGGAGTCCAAACTCTTGAAGAAAGGCCCCAAGGAAGTCACTGCCTTAGTAGAATGAACCCTAAGAGAAGCAGGACAGTGTTTGCCATGTAAAGAATAACAAAAATAAATGGACTTGGAAATCCAGAAGGAGATGGTTTGCTTAGAAACTGGCAAACTCAACGTCCTAGTATGAAAATAAACAAAAAGTTGGTCAGATTTATGAAAGGCCTTTGTTTTGTATAAATAATATCTGAGTGGTCTATGCAAGTCCAAGGCATGAAGGATCTTCTTACCAGCAGACTGAGAAGGAAAAAAGGAAGGAAGCTGGATAGACTGATTAAGGGACACCTCATTAAACACCTTGAGCATAAAAGAAAGATTCATATGGAGACACACTGTGTCTCTATGAAAAAACAAAAAAGGAAGGACAGCCATCAAGGCCTGTAGTTCAGATGCCCTTCTGGTGGAGGTTAAAGCAACTAATAAAACAGTCTTCCAGGTGCAATGTTTCAAAGAATAAGAAGCTCAAAAGGAGTCCGAGTCAGCTTTTCAAGGACAAAATTGAATTCCCAAGAAGGGGGAAATGGGTTTTCTTGGGGTACTCATATGAAGGACACCTGTTAGAAATTCCTTGACCTCAAATCTACAGGCCAGATGAGGATTCAGTGGTAGACAGGCAAAGATTGCAGACAAGTGACCTTTCACTGAAGAATATACCAAGCCAGTACTGTAGCAGTTCATACAGGTAAGAAAGAACCAAAGAGAACCCCACTTGGTTTGGCTACTTCACCTGAGATTTACACTGAATCTGCTGCATCTAAAGCCATCTACTGCTAAAAGAATGAAAATAAGTAACATTTTGCACTTTTCTGATTATTTTTACTGTGTTTCATAAGAATCATGTAATAATTGTTATATTTCTCACACTTTAGTAGAGTTTCAAAGCTGAACTGTTTCCACTGTTGTTGTAGTACTTAATTACATTGTGCCTGCTAGTTTTACAGGACAGTAATATCTAGACTGTGTGGTTTTCCAGCACTTCAGCTCTAAAACCATCATTTTACATTAAGAGGGATTTCTTACTGCACTCTTGTGACAGGAGTGAGCTGTAGCACACTTATATGAGTTGGGGGCTGCTGGCTGAAAGCTTATCATGTGTTTTCTTGATTGGTCTGTAGGCCTTGCTGTTGTATAACTTGTTTTTCTGATTCTATATAAGCCCAATGTTTGCACTAGGCTGTTCTCCATGCAGCAGCAGTTAGCAGTGCCCTGCTGGCTACAAATGCTATCAGGTTAAAATTTCCCTTAGAATAACTATCTCTGCAACCTTCCCTAGATCCTCTACTGCTCTAGAAGCACCTGAGTTGCACACTGAGCAGCATTGCCTTGTTGAATAGCTGCGGTTCACACTGAGTAGTATAGTACCGATTCTTCATCTGTGTATTGTCATCCCAATCTGGTTAAATCTCCCCACTCTTCTCCCTGGTTAAACCCATAGTAAAAAAATGGAAACCATGGATAGGCACTTTCCTGCTATCTCTGTGGCCAGCCTGGTAAAACAAACAAAGCACGTGAGAAATTAAGTTACATTATGAAAACTGAGCAATGACTCTTACATACTGACAAAACAAATCACAAACAGGTTGTCGGCATATGCACATCATTTCCCACCCTAAATAAGGTCTCGACACATAAGCCCACTTATGCAGAAATACTCACAGGTAACTTACCAAAACTTCAGAGGCCTCCAGTATGCTGCCCTCAGAAACCACATACAAACAAAACCAACTCACAACCAACCAATATAAAGCAAAAAAGAGAAGCTCTCTGTCAATTGACTGCTTGGGAATAACACAGGAAATAATCAACAGTCACCAAAAATCCCAGCAGAAACACAGCAGAGGTGTAGAAGCAGTATAAATACTTTTTTTCAGTATACCATAAAATGCCAATAGCAAATAATACCTGAGGTGGAACAAAATTAGCAGCAGTCCAGGTTGTAAATATCACAGACCAGTAACAGAAGAATAAAATCATAGTTTATTATAAAACATGGTTAGCGCTTTAGCTGTAAAGCTATATCAGACCTCTGATGGATTTTTGGTGGCTGTTGAATATGACCAACCAACATACATATAACTATACATCACAGTGTGTCAACAAGCAAGCCCCTAAGGCAAAACACCACACATTCAAATGTTTTGGTCATAGGAGACTCCATCATGAGACACACAGATGCAGGGCCAAGATTCGCCAGCTCACACACACACACGTCACTCGACCACAATTACCAATATGACTCAGTCATAGTCGACGTGGGGGTAAATGACCTGAAATGTACACCTCCCTGAACTATATGAAGAGAGATATGGTGGACCTCTCTGAATACGTGTCACAGTCTGGTACGAGTCTCACACTGAGTATCATTGTACCCTCACCAAGAATGACACCACAATACAAAAAAAAATAATAATTGACTTCAATAATTGGCTTATCTACTGGTGTCATTCCAAGGGGATCTAGTATTTTTCAGCCTGGAACATGATTGACAGACCACGCTGCTTTGCCAGACATGGTCTGCACCTGTCACTGCTAGGCTTTCAAATACTGGCCAAGGCATTAGCCACTCCCATACTGCCTTTCTTAGGCAGTGCCAAATCAACAGACCTACTAATGTAACAAATTCTTCTAATACCAAGCTGAAAGTTCTACTGCTCAATGTTAGGAGTCTTAACAAGAAACTGCACTCTCTGGAAGCTCTCATTGCCCTGGAGAATGCTGACATCTGTACAGTTACAGAGATGCGGTTCAAGGCTGTGGAAAGCACCCCAGCAGTGCAAGGCTATGATGTCTATTGCATGTTCAGATCACCCTCTGAAAAGGAAAAAATGAAAAGAGGAGTCATTTCCATTTACATAAAAAACAATCACACCTCTAGATTGGTCAAGCAGAATAACTTGCTTGAGCTACTTCATATCCAGCTGACCACAGGGAAAATTCCTCACCATATCAATAGGAACAGGTCCCCAACCATGAACAATGAAAACCACTCCACATACCTGAAGTAAGTTACTAGAATCACTTACCATTCAGCCCAACATACTACTCGTGGGAGATTTTAACTACTCCTTTATAAAATGAGAAACATATATGATCATTAAAATGCAGGCTCAGAGATTCATGGACTTTGTCAATGCAAATGCTCTGGAACAGCTGGTCTGCACTCTCACTAGGGGCTCAAATATCCTTGGCATAGTATTCACAGATATGGGTGAGAGTTGCATTCCATCAGTGTAATGTCCTTATTGGTTAGATCAGATAATGTTACATCCGAAATCTTAAGGGAAACACTCAACAATGTGCTGAGTTGGCTGTAGATGGCACTAGCTTTACTCAGACAGAAGAAATAGCAAACCTACTGGCCAATAAGTTCAACTCAAATTTCATCCCCTCATCTCTTCTAGTCACTCCCCATAAAATACCCCCCTACCATTCCTTTGCCTGTTATCACAAAATAACAGGTCATCGCTGTACTCTCCAAAGCTAGAGACAGAGCATAACTGGGCCCTGGCAGAATTCTTGGGTGCCGATTAAATAGCTTGAAACATGACCTAGCTGACCCACTCAGATCTCTATTTAATCACAGTCTCTAGACAGGCTTTTTCCCAATACTGTGGAGGACAGCAACAGTCATTCCATTGCATAAGGGGGGACCATCAACGGACCCAGGAAACTACTGACCTATAAGTCTGACTAACCTCATATGAAAGGCTATGGAAAGGGTAATCACGGATCTGATTAACAACACAGGAAACCTCCAGACTTTAGAGCCAACCCAGTTCAGCTTCATCAAGGGCAGGTCCTGCCTACTCAATCTGGTGGACTTCTTTGAGGAGCTCACCAAAGCCATGAATGAGGGTTAGACAGTGAACACCACCTAGCCTTGACCTGGCCAAGGCATTTGACACAATACCTCACTCAGGTATTATCGACAAACTCAGAAAATTGAGCATAAACCTCTGCATCTCTAGACGGATAGCCAAATGGCTCACAGATAGGACACCTTGATATATTTTTTTTTTTTTTTTAGAGTGGGGGGAACCCACATTCAGCAAGAGGCCAGTCACCAGTGGAGTACCACAGGGCTTCATGCTGGCCCCCCTCCTGTTTGGAATATACTTCTCTGATGTCAAGGCAAATGCATTTGATCTTTTGCTGACCAGGTTTGCTGACGACTGCAAGTTGGGGGCAATTGCTGACTCCCCAAATGATGTTCATATCCTACAGAAAGGTCTGATGCAGACTAATGATTGGTGTCAGAGGCATGGCCTCAAACTAAATGCAAAGAAGTGTACAATAATGCAGTTTAGGAAATCAAATACCCCTGCAAATTACAAAATTCATAGCACCCTCTAAGAGTGGACCCAGTGGCGAGAGATCTGGGTATTCAGACCGATAGTAATCTGAACTTTGACCACCATGTGTCCACGGTGGTGAGGAAATCCTTCTAGTTGACTCAGCTTATAAGTAAGGTTATGGCATCCAAATCTAAGAGTGTCATAGTACCAATGTATCATCAGACTAATAATCAAGTACAATGCATCCTTTGGCATTTACTTCGCCAGGCACCTGCAACAGCTGGAGTGTCCTCAGAGGTTTCTCACCAGAAAATTGCAGGCTATAACCAACATGTCATATGTCGACCAATTAAAAGCCCTTCCACTGTAATCAGTTTCCTACTTATTACTGAGAGGTGATCTGCATCTGTCCTACAAGGCAGTCTCTGATCCAGCCCTGATGGAAATGTTGCATATTCACAAAACTAACTGCATGACGTTTACCCACTCCAAAGATCTAAACCTGACCATGTTGGAGAGACAGATATGTGTCCCAGAGATTGCCCCTCATCTGGAATAGGCTTCCTATTGACATGAAGCAGAGCCCTTCCCTGACCATCTTCAAGTGCAATCCAGACTGATGGATGGGAAACTGCAAAATGACTCCTGGGGTAGCTCCTATGTCCCTTACAGACAGAAGTAATCTGTAAAAATAGTCAAAACCCCACTTGCTGACCCTTGTTAACTTTTCCCTGGGGGTAGAAAATTGGGTAAAATCTGTGTAAAACTGGCTAGACTTGTATGAGCTCTTCAGTCATTAGCCTAGTGATCTCTTATGAATCTATGAACATATCAAAAGGGATCCTTGTGATGTTTAAGACAACAGACAAAATCTCTTCCACTAGGACATATATGATTCCTGCAGGACCCTAAGCATGTCCTCAGAAAATTAGGGTTTTGATTCTTTTCCAGCACAATCACCCAAAGTGCCAGTTGAAGAGTGGACAGGTAAGGGTGAAGGAGAAATCCTTTGTCCTGTGTGAGAGGGTCCATGGGGTGCGGTAACTTGTGATGACTGCGCCTGGCCAGATGGAATAAGGGAGAAACCCGTGCTGTCTGGGTCAAAAGGGAGCCACCAACAAAATTTCAGGAAAGTCCTCCTTGATCTTGTGAAGGACCTTGGGAAGAAGAGGAAAGGTATAAAGGAACATTCCTTTCAAAGAGAAAAACATACCATCCACTTTCCAAGCCAAAGGACTTGGGACTCTGGAACAGAAATGAGGGAGTTGCCTATTCAGAAGGGAGTTGAAGAGATCATCAATGGGGTATTCCTCAAGTGGATCTACTTCCAGAAATCCATCTCTGCGAAGCATCCATTCGTGAGGGTGTATCTTGGACCCGCTGAGAGAATCTGCCACAAGACTGCACTCTGAAGGCATATAGATTGCCTGTAGGGTCACCTGCAGATTGATAGATATTTTGCATGCTTGACAGGCTAGTCTGCGAAGAAAGTAATACCTCGTGCCTTCTTGTTTGTTGATGTACCACCTGACTGTGGTCTGTATAAATCTTGTTGCATCCAGAGTGGAAAGCTTGAAGAGCCAAAATGAGAGCCCTCATTTTTTTGATGTTCATGCAATCTGCCCTCTACTTAGGGGACCAAACGCCCTGAACCTTCAAGGTGCCTGAAGTGGCTCTCCACCCCAGCTCTGAAGTGTCCGTAAAGAGTTCCTTGGATGGCTGAGGGGGGTTGAAAAGGAACACATGGGCTGGGAGATATCTATTGAATCCACTGGTGAACTTCTAGTTTGATTGAGACAAGAGAACACAGGAACTCAATACTCTAGCGGGTGGCAGTGTTGAAGCCACACAGATTTTAGATACCATTAAAACTTCCTCATATAAAGCCTAGCCCAGGAAAGCATGGGGATGGTACAGGCCGTGAAACTCAGAGACCAGAGAAACTCCCTGGCTAGAATACAAGGCAAGGGAAGCAAGCAGGGAAAGAAAATAATTTGTGAGAGCCAAAACCTTGGAAGTAAGAAGAGAGGCTAGCATTGGAACAGTTTGGATCCTGTAGCCTAGAAAACTATGATCCTGCAATGAAGTTAACATTGACTTCTGAGGGTTGACAGTGAACCCCAGGGCTGTGTAATAGAAGCTGGGTAAAGTGAAGATCATACAATAGCTTGGCTTGTGATGGGGCCTAAAACAAGAGATCATCCACACAGAGAAATATCTGACTACCCCAAAGGCTGCAAAAATGACTAATGCTGCTAGGCATTTTGTGAACACCCTTGAGGCTGTTGAAAGGCCAAAGGGAAAAGCAGAAATATGAAAATGAGAGGAAGAAATGAGAAACCCAAAACTTTCCTGAATAGAAGAGGAAAGGAATATGAAGGTAGGCATCCTTTAGATCCAGGAAAAACTAGAAAATCCTGGGGGGACAACAGAGGAAACAATCTGAAGAGAAAGCTTTCAGAAGGATAGCACTTTGAGATAAGTGTTCAGAAATGAAAGATGTAGGACAGATCTCCAAGACCCCTCTTTCCTGAGGATCAGAAACATCCTGCAGTAAAACCCTGTGCTCCTCTTGTTCTTTGATACCAGCTGAATGGTAGCCTGGTCCAACAGATCCTGCAACATCCCTGAAAAAAGAGGAATCTGTTTTGTAGGAGGTTGAGGAATACCAAAAATTGAGTGAAGGGTTTTACAGGCCATAAAATAACCCTGCCTGATAATGGCAGAACCCAGGAGTCTGTGGAGATTTTTTGTCAAATTGTGAGAAACAGAGAAAACATGAGGGACAAGGGAACCTGGCTGAGAGGAAGAGGGGCCAGAAAGTCAGATGGCTGCTTACTTGTAGGAAAGGATGGCTTTTGGGCCCTAGCCATTTGAGCAGGCTTATCAGAAAAAAATGTGCCCAGGAGACTTCTTAACCTTGAATGACTTTCTAGGCAGTCTATGCCAAAAGGCAGTTTTTGTAGGATAGTTCCTCTGAAACTTGGAAATGGGAGAGACAAAGATGTGCTTCAAACCTTACATGACCTTAGCTTGATCCTGCAAAGTCTTAAAGACCTCTGTCATAGCAGTGCCAAAAAATTTTTGGTTATCCATAAGTTTTGCGTTAATACCATCCGGTAAGGCTTAAAGGTGAAACCAGGAATAACACTTCATCACAGAACAGGAGGCAGCCATCCTAGAACAGGCATCAGTTGCATCATAGCTGCATTACAGAGTGACAGGCAACTTGAGAAGTGGAACCCAACAAGGGGAGAGCTAAGGCCTTACTCTCTGAATCAGGGACATCATATACAATTTTCCCAATCTGGGAAAGTAGAAATGCAGTATATCTTGCCATGTGGGTCTGGTAATATATAGCCATAAAGGCTAAAGTAGCAGAAGTTTATACTTACATCTCAATTCTCTCCATAGTTATATTGTCCTTATCAGAGGGAAGGAGCTTTGAAGAGGGCAACAGTCTTGAGGGCTTATCTGTAGGCACAGAAATCACAACTGGATCAGAAGAAGGGCATTTATGTAACAAATTGCAGGCATTTAGCACCTTATAGAAGCAGTCAGGTTTCTTTGGGTCTGGAGGATGAGAGTCTGGGCCAATGAAGAAGCAGAAAAGGTATCCAATAATAATAATATATTTTCTGGACATCTGGTAACTGAGAGCAATCCCATTTAAAATGATCCATCACACTCAGGACTGTGTCTTCAAAGGATAGTTCATCCAAAGAAGGTTCAGGACTGACAGATTCCTCCTCCTCCTCCTCTGATCCATAGTCTACAGGAGAAGACAACTGAGAAGTGAAAACTAAAAAGTCAGCATCAGATTCAGAACCTTCATCTGAGGATTCAGGGCCCCTTGCCCTTTTGGGGCAGAGGACAATGGAGGTACAGGAACTGAAATTCCCTGAGGAGGTATCAAACCCATCAAGACATTGAATGAGCCCTGTGTGAAGTCCTGCCATTCTCTTGGTGAATCTCTGGTAGCTGGCACACAAGCTTAGTCTTCCGCCTTGGGCTCAAGCTCAATGCCAAGAAATGTATAGTTATCCCCTTTGGGAAAAAACATGTACCCGTGAATTACCACATAGGTGGCAGTACACTAAACACCGAAAGTGTGATAAGAGACTTAGGGAAACAGGTGGACAGTGGTCTCACTTTCAATAACCACATCGCCACAACAGTCAGGAAATCCTAGGTGGCACACCTCATCACTACGGGCTTTTCATCCAGAAAAAAGGAGGTCATTGTCCCACTGTACTCATCCCTCATTAGACCCATTATAGAATACAACGCCCCATTTGGTATGTACCTCTCAAGATATCTGCAACAACTGGAAAGGCCGCAGAAATACCTCACTAAAAGAATCACAGGCCTAAAGCAGATGCCCTATGCTGACCGCCTTAAAAAACTCCAGCTATACTCTGTCGCTTATCGTCTACTCAGAGGCGATTTCTGCTTAACATACAAGGCCATGTCAAACCCAGAGCTGTTGGACATGCTAGACTTAAAGAAATCCCAATCCCTCAGAGCCACACGCTCCAGGGATCTAAATCTTGTCATCACAAAAAAAAAAAAAAAACATGCTAGAGGGATAGGCTCTTGACCCAGTGACTCCCCAGATTCTGGAATAGACTGCCCACACATGTCAAGCAGAGCGCCTCCTTGGCCCTCTTCCAAAGGAACCTTGACGACTGGATGGGAGAAAGGAAATTCACCCTGGGAATCACATCAGCCGCCCTGCTAGACAGGGGTCCAGGGAAGTAAATAGTGTGGGAAGAAATAGCCAGGGAATTGTTATGGCTGGGCTTGTATAGGGCCTAGGGCTGATAGCCTAGTACCAACCTATGAACTTAACCCAATTTGCCAAAACATGATGGCTAGGACCACTGCCTGGATTTGATCAAGGTACAAGGCATCTCTTCCATGACAAGGATCTGAGGAATTCCTTTAGGGCCCTCAGAGATTATCAGTTGTGGTTCCCCCTCAATATGCACTGCAAACATCTGCAATGCCTCAGAGGACGTGCAAGGAGCCAGTTTCATACTGGCCTCTGAGAAGGTCATGGCAGAGGACACCAACAATACTGGAAGGTCCTCTGTGTTCTAATCCACCTCAAGAGGGAGGTCTGGTGGAGGCTGGACAGCAGCAGGCTCAGGTCTAGATTTCTCGGCCTTCTTTTTAAGCAGCAGTTGTATCTCTGACCGGATGGATTCTGCCATGGTTCCTTGGTCCAGCAACTTGAGGCATTGGTTCTCAAGATAAATGGAAAGGGAAGAAAGACAGCTACACAAAGTATTTGGTACAAAAGCCTGACAGATGGAGCACTGAGTGTGGTTGTGAGACGCACCAAAGCAAAACAGGCACCTATCATGGTGGTCCTTATGGGGAATCTGCCTCCCAGACTGAAATTTCCCATTCTGGTATCACATGTAACCCACTATAAAATAGAAGAAAAAGAAAAAGGTACCCCAAAGGGGTGCTTATCAAACAGCAAGCTTGGTATAACTAATAGAGTAAAGGGCATTCAGGCCGACATTCAATACAGGCATTTGAACTGGCAGCAATGAAGTTCTGGGTTTGGAGCATTCGTACATCACATTCATGCCCTAGGCTTGCGCAGGGAGCATACATCTGATGTACCATGCTCCTACATAATAAAGGCTTTCATAGAGTGGCCGGAAATTGGGCTATCCTTGGCAGGAGATCCCAGAGGTGATGGATACTGCAACAGTGATATGGAAGGACATCAGGCAATATTATTTACTTTTTACTGACAATGTGTGTTTGGAGTTGCAAAATGTGACTGAAACATTCGATGGCTTCTTGATTTATAGCAATAGTACAACTGATGTTTTTATTACATTTTTCATCTAATGTCGTTCAAGAAAAAAATACAATATTGGGATAATGACATCAAAAGAAAGGGTAAGAATTTTGATACTAAGACAAAGATTGCCAAAATAATATTTATGTATACTGACGGTACTCACCCCAGTTATGAAAAAGAATGCTGTACTGAGACAAATGATAAGAACTTCAAGGCTAACAACTGATGACAATGATTTAACAAGACAATATTACAATTTAAGGAATCTATTTATCCTAGAAGTGATACACCACAATTGGTAGATGAATGTGTGGATCAAGTTTCAGAAAATAGGAACATAAAGTACAAATAGCAGGACCATATTAAATAGGAGAAGACACTTAAGTGTGAAGTCATGATATGTTTAGAAATTTCAGTAGCTAACAAAGCAGTAAGACAAAGTTTGCTTAAAAAGGAATATTTATGTTTTTAAATGCCTTTACTGAATTATCACAAGAAATAGGCACACAAACATTAATAAAAAAGAAAACATTTGTCATATTCATGAATTATACATCACATATATGTTTTCATTCTTAACAGTTATTCAATCCTACATTATATAAATTGTTAAATTCCTGTCTTCCTTTAAATCCCAATCCTCCACCTGAACATTATTATGAATGTATTCAAAAACACAAAAGAGGCACACCACGATGATTCTTCAGGCTTTAATGGAGAATTAAAAACATCAAACGAACAGCTGTAGGAAGGAGTAAGCGCTTTCACGTTTTAACAACGCTTCTTCAGACTTAAAATACATCTAAAAAATGTGTTCTTATATACTCATAGTTAATTGAATAATTAAAGCAATTAGAATAATTAAAACTCTATCACAGTCATCCCTTGTTAAAGGTGTATTGCTATGTTAGTAGCTTATATAAAAGACTATATCTTGTGGCTGTATATATAGTAAATGCAATATACCTATATATTATATACAAGACACATCTACTAAAATTAAGAATAGAACAATTTAAAATAATAATAATTAGCAGTACTAATATAAAATAGCCTACAACTTATAAGAACAAGCTAAAAAATGGTGTCACATGTATAACACTATCCTATGTGGCATAGCTAAATCAATAACTAGAATAGTGTATAAAGATAATAATAACAAAATTATTAAACATACATATATATATATATATATATATATATATATATATATATATATATGTGTGTGTGGAAAATATACATATATATAAAAAAATACATATATGTAAAAATGTATATGTTTGTACATACTTACACTGAATGTTTGGCTAAGTATACATGTACAGAAATAGTGTATGCAAGTTATATTAACTTGTTTACTGTACATGTGTGGATATTAATGACTATAAGGTCTCCCTTTTAAAAAAGGTTTAAGTGATATTTTATCATTGAGGTCATGGCCTCTATGTGCTTGTAGCTTTAATATCCATTTGTTTTCCTTTTCTTCAGTGAAGTTCTTTATATCACCAAGTCTATCTGTTTTATTGACTAGCTCAAGTACTTGAAACGTGAATTTATGTTTAGATCCTAGACTCAATACATGTCTGGCTAAAGCATTCCTATCATCCTCTCTATTTATGGCATATATATGCTCCCTAATTCTTTCCCGTAATGTTCTATTAGTTTTTCCTATATAGAATGATTTACATAATGAACATTTTGCCAAATATATCAAGTCCCTGGATCTACAATCAGCATATCTATCAAACTTGAAATTATTACCATTATCAGGATGTGTAAAACTATTTTCTTTTGCTATGTAGCTACATTGATTACAATGTCTGCATGGAAACGTACCCTTCCTTCGTGTTAAAGGGGCTGCCTTCATATTATTTTCATAGCAGAGTAACCTCTTGAGGGATTTCATATTCTTATATGTGATATCAGGCCTATCACCTATAATATCTTTTAGCCTATCGTCTACCAATAACATTCCCCAATTATTAGTTAAAATGTTTCTAATAGTATTATTCCTGTTTGTAAAAGGTATCACTATTCTATTCTTAACTCTTCCTGTCTTAAATCTTTTTATACTATTGCCATCTTTGCCAGTCCTATGTAGGAATGGTCTACCCCTACCCTCTCTTTCCAACGAATTATCCTGAAATATTTTGTTCAATACTTGTTTATTGTATCCTCTATTTAAAAATTCATCTCTTAGTGTCTCACATTGTTCATGATGTCTCATATCATCTGTTACTAGCCTAGAGACCCTTAATGTCTGACCTCTGACTATATTGGGATAGAGGTGTCTAGGGTGCATACTGTTGTAGTGTAATAGATTATACTTTCGACAAGGTTTTCTAAACAAATCCGTATTAACAGTGTTCTTATCTTTACTAATGAGAACATCTAGAAATTCTACCCTATCAAATGATTTAGAACATTCAAATCTCAGAAAATCAGTTGTTCCATTTATATAAACTATAAACTGATCCAACTCTTCGGGTGTACCACCCCACAGGAGGAATACATCATCCACAAAACGTTTATACAGCTTAATATTCTCTCCAAAGAGTGCATTTCCTAAAACATAAGTTCCTTCCCAGTATGCCATCACAAGGTTTGCATATGAATTAGCACATGGTGTGCCCATCGCTACACCCTTTTTCTGTAAATAATAATTATTATCATATAGAAAAACATTGTTCTCAAGTACCAATTCTAGAATAAGCATCCATTGTATGACTTGGTTATTAAGAATGTTTTTCTCAAGTAGTAGCAATCTTACATATTCCATCCCTACTTGATTTGGTATAGATGTAAAAAGGGAAACAACATCTAATGTAACCAGTAAATCACTGGTATAGTCACTATGTGAATGTAAGTACTCAGCATAGCTGTATAAAAACTCCTCTGTGTCTCTAATTATGGACTCATTGTTATTCACTATTGGTTTGAATTGTTTCTCCAGATAAATAGACATAGGCTCAGTGGCCCAGCCTTTACCCGATACAATAGGTCTCATTGGGGGGTCATATAAATTTTTGTGTATCTTTGGTAGACCTCTGAAGGTTGGAATAACTGGCTTTTCAACCAAGAAATACTTGTATAGATTTTCATCTATTATATTACATAACAAGAAATCATATAACATCTCAGGAACACTTTTAATCACTTTATCTAAAGTCACAGCATTCAAACAATGATATGTATCTGTTTCTTTCAATAAATCTTTCATTTTCACATTATATAATGTCCTGTCTAATACTACTACTGAGCCCCCTTTATCAGCTTGCCTAATGACAATATTGGTGTTATTTTGTAGGCTTTTTAATGCTTCACGTTCAGCATGATTCAAATTATAAAACTCAGGTTTAACATTAGTCATATCACTGGCTATTAAATCCCTTTCACAAGCTTTCTCAAAAGCCTCAAGTGCAGGGCATAACTGTGGTATAAACGTTGATGGTTTTTTAAATACATTTGCATCTTTCGCATTATCATTATCTGTGAATAGTAGTTTCAGACCTAAATTCCTGACAAACATTTTAACATCTATAATAACATCAGCAATGTCAGCACTAGCAGCAGGTATGAAAGATAAACCCTTATCAAGTAGGGAAAGTTCATTTTCATTTAATTCATACCTGGAAATATTCACAGTTAGTCTTTCTGTATGGGACACAGAATTTTCTTCTGGAATTCGAGCCTCTCTTCTGAGTTCTTCCTTTTCTTCACTCTGTTGTATGGTGACCATGCTTGTTTCCCTACAGCCCGTATGGGGAAGGGAAAAGAGTGATTGTCCTCATTCTCTATCAGGCTATCCTCTTCATATGAGATGCAGCCGTTATTAGTTGTTTTGTTCGTACCTCTTGTATCTCTTATTTTCGGGCGGACATCAGCATTCGCTTCTATCTCCACTGTTGATAATTCCGTTGTTTTTTCATGCAAAAAAGAATTAGTGTCAATCTCATTAATTATATTCTTCCCAGTATTTACTGTAGCGTAAGTAGTAACCACTCTCGGTTTAGGAATGGCATTCAAACTAGTAGAACAGTTGGTAACGTTTCCAGATGACGTCAGCATAATAGGTGTGTCTCTCTCTCCATTCTCATGAATATTCATGACTTCCTTTCTTTTCGCCGGTTTTTCATTAGTGATTAAATCACTGCCCGTGGCTCCTTTGAATGTAACATTATTGTTCTTCCAAGTTTTCTCTCTCGGCCAAGAGAATATCTGGCCTCTCCTGAAATCGTTATAGTCTCTCTCCAGTTTTTTCTTCTTATCAGATTTTAATTTATTATCAAGCATTTTCACAGAGGTAGTCAGATCTTTAAGGAAATTTTCTATCCCATCTGAGTCGAGAAGGATTCTTAACTTCTTTTCCATCTCACTAATATCTTCCATTAGATTCTTCTCTATCAGTTGATATTGTTCTATTAATAACCTGATATACCCATAGCTGGTTTCCAGGTTAAGTTTTGCCATTTCCCTAACAAGTCAGGGTATGTTGTGCCAAAAGTCGGCATCTTAAGAATTCTTAGTCCCCTTGGGACTATCTTGAAGCTGAGGCACGCCTCCATATGCTGCCTCTGCCATTGTATGTTTTTTAATTTGTGAAAGTTATTTTCTATTCTTCTCGTTAATTGCAGTATTTCCATGTTTGATGCTGTATTAACAGTTTTACTTCCATCTGTTGCTAAATCTTTAAGGGATAATTTTAGCAACGGATTATTGTTTATAGTAAAAAGTTCATTTAAAATATCATCACCAGTTCCAAATTCCATAATAAAAATTGATTTAAGAACCGTGTTCCAGTACCAGAGAGAACACAACAGTAATGCAACAAAGACAAACCAGTACTGGATGAAGTGTCTCTTGAGAAAAGTCCTATTTGTATCCAAAAACACAAAAGAGGCACACCACGATGATTCTTCAGGCTTTAATGGGCTACTTTTAGCTTGTTCTTATAAGTTGTAGGCTATTTTATATTAGTACTGCTAATTATTATTATTTTAAATTGTTCTATTCTTAATTTCAGTAGATGTGTCTTGTATATAATATATAGGTATATTGCATTTACTATATATACAGCCACAAGATATAGTCTTTTATATAAGCTACTAACATAGCAATACACCTTTAACAAGGGATGACTGTGATAGAGTTTTAATTATTCTAATTGCTTTAATTATTCAATTAACTATGAGTATACAAGAACACATTTTTTTAGATGTATTTTAAGTCTGAAGAAGCGTTGTTAAAACGTGAAAGCGCTTACTCCTTCCTACAGCTGTTCGTTTGATGTTTTTAATTCTCCATTAAAGCCTGAAGAATCATCGTGGTGTGCCTCTTTTGTGTTTTTGGATACAAATTTGACTTTTCTCAAGAGACACTTCATCCAGTACTGGTTTGTCTTTGTTGCATTATTATGAATGTATTGTTCCCACAAATTTCATTAATTTCCATATAATTTGTCATTTCCCTTTTCTAAAGATCCCACATCCAAGGAACGAAGTTGTTTGGTTTAACATTTGTTCAAGTCCCATTGTTTTTTTCTCATGAGTAATCTGGCTAGTGATATCATGAGGATCAATCATGCCATGAGGTCTAGAATATGGAGTAGCTTTCTTGCTGAGGCAATCTCTAGGAAAGTGAAATCCAAGAAAATGCCCTGATAAGCCACAACTTTATCTTCTGGCAGGAAGGCCATACTTTTTACTTTGTCTGTCCAACACCCCAGGAAAAAAATTCATTGAGAGGGTGAGGAAAGACTTTGGATGGTTCAATTTGAATCCTAGGTGGAAAAGGAGGGATGCAACCTTGTTGACGTAATCCAAGCACCTGGATACAGAACCTGTACAAATCTGCAAGGTATTTAAATAATGAAAAAATGTAGATGAAGGGCTCTGCAACACGGCAACCACTGAGGCCACATATTTTGTAAACACTCAAGGGGCAATAATTGGCCCAAAGAGTAATGCAGAAAACTACTAATGTAATCCAGATACAGCAAATCTCAAAAATGTCCTGAAATTTGGAGCAATAGGAATATGATAAACATCCTTGAGATCTGGAGTCACCATGAAACAGTGGTCTGGTAGTGATGTCAGTACTAACTATAAAGTAAGCATTTTGTATTGTGTAACTTTTACAAAGGTGTTCTGAAAAGAAAAATCTAGGAAGTGTCTCCAGAAGTTCTCCTTTTATGTTACCAAAAAGACTCTGGAGTAAAATCCTTTGCCTCTGTATATCACAGGCACTGGTTTTATGACCCCTATTTCAACCATGTGAAGGAGCAAGGAAGGAAACAGGTCTGTCTGGTCTGATGGTTGTGGAGGATTTCCCCTGAAAGCAGGAGGATTTTCTACTCAGTGCCAAGTGTATCTTCTCCAAATTAGAAACCATTTTCTGAGACTATTTGTGGCTAGGCAGCGGGGTCGAAAGACAGCCTGTGGGAAGGAGGAAGAGAAGGAAGGGCAGGAGGGGGTGTAGGGGTGCTCAGTGACTTGGCATAGTCATTCACAGCATGGGGGTTTGCTCTTTTTTTCAGAAAGGAGCCCCCGCTTGCCTGGTTCTGAAGAACTACCCTCCTGCCATTTCCTTTTGGATCCCTGACTTCTGTTTGTTTGTTATGCCTCTTTAATGAAGCCACTTTGTTTGGAGACAACTTGGGAACATGAAACATCATGCATTAATTTGGCTCTGTCATCCAACTGTTTGAGAATCTGTGTAACACAGGGCCCAAACACCAACTCAGAATGTAAATATGCATTCAAACTTTTAGCTTTTAAATCATTTTAGAAGTTCTGATTACATAAACATGCATACAGATTTAATAAACATAAGCAGCAGTATTTCTTGAGGCTGTATCTGCACAGTCAAGCAAATATCTCAAAGCATGTTTCAAAACATGAGTCAAATTAGAAACAACTTCATTTATATAAGACTTTTGCTCTGTATGTAATGATGCAGCAAAATCAAACGGACTGTACACACACTGTAAAATAAATTTCCACACATAACCTTAATAATTTAACATTCGGAGAGGATACATTTAGCAGTGACTACTAGAAATCCTTTATACTGAAGATCTTATCATGTTCTTTCTTTATCAGTGAGAATTGGATTAGATGAAGAAAATGACTTTTTATTTAAGCAGGCAGCTGGGGAGACTGCAGTTTGGTCAGCAGTCAAATAAGAAAATAGAGATTTCATATCCGAGGATACCATATACTTTCTCTGAGTTTTTTTAGGAACTGCTGAAATAGATACTGGGGTCCCAGAGACAGATTTATAAACATCTTTGAAGACCAGTAAGACGGGATAGTCACAGAATTGGGCATCTTGCCCTGTATAAGGTTATATAACTTGCCTAGCTTTGGGGTAGTTCCCAACTGCTTCCAAGCAAAAGCATCACTTAATCTAGCAATCATCTGAGGAAAAGTAAATGCTGTTGGAACGTAAGCTCAGGTTTACTTTCCGAATAATCAGAGTGACTGGACTGTGTGTCAACAAGGAATCACCATTATTACCCTCATCAGATAACCCATCATTCTCTGAAACAACAGAAAGATCTTGAGCTAAACTAGCAGTAGAGCCATGTGTGGGAACACAATCACTAGAATTAATTGATTACAGAGCACTCTTTGCCAAAGAAACCACATCATCCTTATAAACAGATATGACCCGAGTTTCAGCTGTATGATGAAGCTTCTGTATCATTTTCTTGTGAATATCACTACTAGATAAAAAAAAAAAAAAAAAAAAAAATCAGGGGTCAGAGTATTATGTCTAGCAAGGGATGTCTTACCTCAGACTACTCCTGCACCCAAAGGATTTGGTTCTCCTATACCTTTGTCAGGTGCAGCCCCAGAGGATGTGTCAAAACCCCATTTGATAGTGGCCATCTGTGGGTTGAGTAGTGGCCCTGATAGAATCATTAACCATAAGATGAGGCATATTTTTATTTTGTTTTATCGTTTTAGGTGCAACTGGATTTGATGAGCGGGTATCAGAGTTAGGATCCATCAAGTTAGGGAAGAGAACACCAGCCAAAATAATAAACTGACAGTATTGAATAACCATAATAAGCTCTTAAAAATTTGAGTTATAAGTATGTACCCATATGTCCCCACATAACTAAGCTTAGCCAAACTATGCAATTATCACAAAAACAGTTGGAAATGTGAAGTTAAAGAATTTCCAGTACACAAAGTCCAAACACCAAAGCAATCAATGTGCCAAGCCAGTGTTAAATATTAGCTCCACACACTTTAACCACTTTAAACTACCAAACAAATGACATTTAATAGCAATTTAAACTTTATTTTCTTGTCACAGTCAGTAAAATCTCCACAGTGCATTCAGATAACTTCATTGTGTGGGTGACAATGTGAGGTATGGCCAGCTATGCCTGCAAAAGTAGAGCAGTGGATGTGTAACATATGCCAGCATATTTAGCTGGAGTTTTGTAAAGAATTATATGTCATTTGTGCATCAAATGGATTTGTATAGATGCTTGTGTTGAAAAATGTATTTGTAAAGCTGCTTGTATTAAAAATGTACCAACAGTGTATCTTGCTGGACAGATAAATATACATGTATGTCAGACTTGTAGAATATGAATGGTCAAAGCATGTGTTCAAAGGAGACTGTGTATGTGAAAACCTGTAAGTATTGATTTGAACTCTGTACTATGAAATATTAAGTGAACTGTGAATAGTGGAAAAGTACTGAAAAACAAGAGCCTGTCTGATAGCAGGAAATGTGCCTTATATGGAAGTGTATCAGATTTTCTTTCTCTGCCTAGAGATGTAGTAATGTGAACTGCTTCAAGCCTATGGGTAAAGCACTGATTGTTTGCCTTTTGTATTATTTTAATTGGTCTAGTTTATATTTTTGTACCGTCAGCAATATCACCAGCATAGTGGTGCTGCGGTAGCGTTGTCGCCTCACAGTAAGACACTGTCCGGTTCGATTCTCAGCTAGAGCGTCTTCTGCGTGGAGACATGCGTGAATGGGCGTACCTTTGTTGAAGGTTGTGCGTCAGGGCTGGTAACTCGGCACGTAAAAATCAACTACCATTCATTAGCGGACTGGAGTTCTGCTGTGGCGACCCCTAACCGGGAAAAGCCGAAAGACACAACAACATAAGCTTATGGATTCCTTTGTTCAGGGAGTCTCCCTTGTACTTTCCAGTAGGCTCCCACATGTGTGTAATAAATACCACTGAAAGAGAGGAAGAAGTGTCTTGTCTTCATTTAAGGTAAAATGCAAACACAACAATTGGTGCCGTTTACTCAGATCTGAATTGACAACGGCTGCGGTAGTTGGGGACTGAACGAATTACTGCTAGTAAAAGGGCCCATGACAGAATTTTCTGTTCTGGCAGTGTTTCTTTCATTTCCTGTACTTATCTGCTTTACAAATTTGGTATTGATAATTTTATAGAAATGTAATAATTCCTCTCATTCAGCTGTTTGAGGTAAGTGGCATGTATTTTTTTTCTCTCTTTTCTCTTTGATTTTGATTGTGCAGTATGAGAGTGGGATAACACAAAACAGTGGTGACATAAGAGTGAAAGGAGATACGAGAGTGGGAAAAGCAATGTTTACAAAATGTCATAGCTACCTCTGTAAAATACAGAATAGCTTATCATGTGAAAATGGGAGCGAGTGTGGGAACCATAAAAGAGCCAGAAAGAGGTACACCAGCTGGTTATATGTTTTTTTCGTGTGTCCCGGGACAGTTGTATGTTTATAAGTCAGTGGGTCGCCCTCACTGAGGACGATGGTAAACTCACCTTTCCAGAGAATGGTAGTTTTAATAAAAATATTTTGCTTAATCTCCAAGGGAAATTGAGAAGAAAAGGGAGAAGAATACCAGGGTTGTGCTGGGCAGCATCTAATGATTGGATGACAGAGGCGAAAGAAAGAGAAAAGGATTCAGTTATTAGTAGTTTAAAAGATAATCAGCAGAAATGAAAAGAGCAACTGAAAGAATTACAGCAAACTGCTAGTAATTTAGATATAGTAAACGGTAAATGTTTGAAGGACCCATCCTTTAAGGGGCTTTATCCTGTGAAGGAATTAGCTAAATTGCAGATAACTGAATCGTCGAAAGACGATAATGCTTGGCTCCCCCCACCAACAACTGCACCACCAGTTGCACCCCCGCGGTATCTGCACCCCCTCGCTCAACAAGGAGTGGAAGCACAGCAGCCAGATTCCACCACTAAAGACCCCACCCCTAAAGTAAGAGAACGAGCAGTGGATAGTCACTCTAGTGACTCAGATCCAAACACAAGCGATAGAAAAAAAGGGACCAAAAACTCGTAGTAAGACTCATAAAGAAGCAAAACTTGTAATGTATTTTAAAGCTAAACCCTACTATAAAGGTAAAGGAAAACGACATTTACATCGACGAAGGCTTTTATGTCAGTTCCCCGCTATAACTGACAGTGGGGACGGGTATTTTGGACCAGATAAATTTAATCCAGATTCAGGGTCGGAGTCGTCAGACGACGACAGATTGTTACCTTTGAGGGAAGTACCTAACTCGGCTCATGCTAGAGGTGCACAGGAACCACCGACCATTGTAGTACCTAGGGCGTGGTCGGCGGTTGATTTTCAAGCCATTACTAAATCGTTACCGCCCATTCGTACTAATACAGCTAAATTCCAGCGTGTGCTGGCAGGACATATTTGTTTACAAAATCCTACGATAGAAGAAGTTAAGGCAGTTCTTCAGTACGCCATACCGGCTGATCTCATGAAACGGATTTGGGACCATGCCAATGTCCCTACTCCGATTCCGAAACATGACTCACATGGAGATAATGGGTTCAAAGTGGTTAGACAGCGATTAGTAGATGCTATCACAATAATAGTTCCACCCACACCCAACTGGTCCAAAATCAAGTCAGTTCTTCAAAAAGAAGACGAACCCGTGGACGAGTATTTAAATCATCTCACTGAAGCCTTTGAGGCTTATTCTCGGTACCCCAAACCCACCGAAGGGCCGGCACAAAGTGGATTGTCGGATGCTTTCATAGATGGGTTACCCCCACAAGTACGAGACAAGCTAAAAGAAGTGTGTTTAAACTGGCCTAGTCTTGTATTGCAGGAATTAGTTACACAAGTGCAATACCTCTCCAACCACTTAGCACAGGAAAAAAAGGACTTACAAGAGAAATTGGTTAAGGTGCAGATTCAGATGTGCACTGCCTTCGAGTAGCGTGGACGGGGAAGAGGGAGAGGTGGACGCCAAGGGGCTGGAAACCATAATAGACAAAACTGGCAGGAAGATCGATCAGCCACACCCCAAAATCAAACGGAGTGTTTTAATTGCAGCCAAGTAGGTCACTGGCGAAATGAATATCCGTATCTGGCTGAGCATCCTGCCCCACCCACTGATACGTCACCTCAGTGGAATTCTAATTGGACTCCATCCAATCAGCAGTCATCACAATGAAGGTTCCCTGAGCAAGGACAACAGCAGTTGTGCCCTTTCATACCTGTGGATCAAGATGGACCACACGTTATGTTACTTGTCAAAAACAAACCGTACCCCTTCTTGATTGATACTGGAGCATCCAAATCTATGTTAGCCGGTGAAGCAGCAATAAATGTCCCCCTCTCCAATAACGTAACCAAAGGGGTAGGTGTCTCTGGCATTCCTATTGAATATTCTGAAACCATCCCAGTCCCAGTGACTTTGGGACCTTTGCAAGACAATCATGCATTTTTAGTAGGACCCTCAGCACCTTTAAATTTATTGGGAAGAGATTTGCTCTGTAAGATGGGAACAACTATCTTCTGTACTGGTGAAGGAGTAAATTTACAAGTACCTTCAAACAAACAAGATAGTATTTTGGCTACTTTAGATGAAACCGTCACTCTGCAAGCAATGTGTATGCAGTTTGACCTTGATAAGAATAAGCATTTAACCTCATTACCCTCTCATCTATGGACCACTCATGATAATGATGTTGGGTTTCTAATTTCAGCCACTCCTGTTAAAATAACCTTAAAACCTGGAGCAAAGTTATCTCGGGTACCACAGTACCCTATGACGGTAGAGGCCACATCTGGTATTGCCCCCGTCATTTCTGCCCTGGTGTAACAAGGAATTATAGTATCTACAACAGGCCCATGTAATACCCCAATTCTACCGGTAAAGAAACCTGGTAAACAAGTTTACAGATTTGTGCAAGACTTGCGAGAAGTCAATAAAGCTCTCTTGCCTGTTTTCCCAATCGTACCAAACCCAGCTACGATTTTGAGCTGTATCCCACCTACAGCACATTGTTTTACGGTTATAGATATTTCATCAGCTTTCTTCTCTATCCCGGTACATGCAGATAGTCAGTATTTGTTTGCATTCACTTATAAGGGCCAACAGTACACTTGGACCCGACTACCTCAAGGGTATGTAGAATCTCCAACCTTGTTTTCCAGAGAGATGCATAGACAACTGCAGGATTTACAATTACCACCACGTTCAGTATTAGTGCAGTATGTAGATTATATTCTTTTCGCTTCACAAGATACCCAGTCTTGTATAGAGGACTCACTTCTAGTTTTACGATTTTTAGCCGAACGAGGTTTTAAGGTAAATAAATCTAAATTGCAGTTTGCTCAAGAAAACGTACAATACTTGGGACATATCATTTCCACAGGTTCACGTCAAATACTTCCAAGCAGAATCACCTCCATTCAGACTGCTCCCCGCCCTGTAACTCAGAGACAACTCAGGGGATTCCTCGGCCTAGCAGGTTATTGTAGACAGTGGGTGCCCAATTTTTCAGAAATTTCGGCCCCTCTGTTACAGCGTTTAAAAAAAAAGGTCACAGACCCTCTGTCTTGGTCCCCTGAACATGAAACCGCCTTTCAGGCTATTAAAACGGCATTGATTAACCCACCTGCCCTGGGACTCCCAGACTACTCTAAACCATTTGTTTTCTTCTGTTATGAAAGAAATAAAACTGACCTGGGCCTGCTGGCACAAGAGGCTATCGACCTATAGCATATTACAGTAATCAGCTAGACCCTGTTGCTTCTGGCTACCCATCCTGTTTACGTGCAGAAGAAGGGCCTATAAATGGCTACTGGAGAACTGGTCTGGTAGCTGTTTCTTAGGTTATCTAGTCCCAGCCATCCGACATACATCTGCCTTACCCCAAGGGAAAATTCGGAACGTGCGAGAGGTTAAAAAGCCTACCAATCCGTTAGGCCAAATTGATGTATCATGGATTTATCATCATGACTTAGCTTATGCTGGCACCAAAGGACTATCTCATATGGACTTGGGTGATGACATCATATCATGGGCTGGTATAATCCCAGCATACGGAGCAGCAAAATCAATTTGGGAACTGAGAAAACTGTCTAAATTGCTTGAAGTATTAAGCAATGCCACATTTTCTGCCTCAGAACTAGTGACTAATGAACTGACTGCTATGAGAGCTGTAGTCCTCCAAAACTGTATGGCTCTCGATTTCACCCTAGCGGTGAAAGGCGGAACTTGCGCTTTAATCCAGGAGGACTGCTGTACATTTATTCCTGACAATCAGCACGAAATTGAAAGTCATCTCAAACTCATTCAGAGAGTCTCCGAACTCTCTAAGGCCAAGGAGGCTGATAACTCAATGTGGGCATGGCTAACTAACCTGTTCTCAGGTTGGGGAGGTGGACTTTTAAAGTTAATCCTATTAATCGCAGTATTAGCTCTTATTGCTTTTCTTGTTGTGTTTTTAATCAAAGCATTGATTTTGAAATTAATGTCTTTCAAGACTACTAAAATGGCGCCAAAGTTTTATATACCTACAGTTATGGATGACAAAATAAAAATATGTGACAATGTTGAAGGAACTAGCCACATGGTTATGTTAGACTTGGGGCAAATGTATGATAGACTAAATGGTGATGCTTACACAGCATCAAATGGGGGATTGTAGAATATGAATGGTCAAAGCATATGTTCAAAGGAGATTGAGTATGTGAAAACCTGTATGCATTGATTTGAACTCTGTACTATGAACTATTAAGTGAACTGTGAATAGTGGAAAAGTACTGAAAAACAAGAGCCTGTCTGATAGCAGGAAATGTGCCTTATATGGAAGTGTATCCGATTTTCTTTCTCTGCCTAGAGATCTAGTAATGTGAACTGCTTCAAGCCTACGGGTAAACCACTGACTGGTTAATTGTCTTTTGTATTATTTTAATTGGTCTAGTTTATATTTTTGTACTGTCAGCAATATCACCAGCATATAAGCTTATGCATTCCTTTGTTTCGGGAGTCGCCCTGGTACTTTCCATTAGGCTCCCACACGTGCGAAATAAATACCACTGAAAGAGAAGAAGAAGTGTCTTGTCTTCATTTAAGGTAAAATACAAACACAACAGACTGTACTATTGTAACTAATTAAATATATATATTGTAAAAGAGGATACTGGAAGAGAAGATGTTAAGCTTAACCCCAGCTAACTTTTAGAAAAATACCCTGAAATTAAATTACCTGGTTTAGGCCATAACGATCATATCTGACAATTCTGATTGCAGCCAGAGGCAAAATGTCTGTGAAAACAAGGATAGGAATCCTGCTGTATTGTCCTTAGCAGTGAAGGGTGGAAGTGTTGAAATGGTTTTACGGCTTCCAGATGCTGTAACACCTCTTGGCAAAGCTCTACCTGTGTGTATGGTAACACATATGTGTGAGATTCTGGTTCAGTTTCTAGTAAAGGGAAGTAGTATGGGAACCAGAAATCAAATGGCCAGATGTATGTGATGCCATTCTGTAATCCAGCACTGGAATAATGTTTTAATACTAGACGAGATAGAAGTCTCAGACAGTCTGTTTTTGAAACTTGACAAAGAAGGAAGGGCCACTCACCTACTTCAGCTTGCCTTGATTTAGTAAGTAACCAGGGAAAATTAATTCTTTAGATCAGTCAGAAAAATATAGTGATATTAGTTAAGTACTAGTTTTCTGCATATGTGTGACTCTATTCATCTGTGTTATTTTAATATTTCTTGTGACTAGAACTCTGGTGTTTATTGTAATTAGATATTTAGTATTTTCATGTTATTTTATTATTTATTATTACATATATTTAAACTTTTCATTGTGGCTGGTCTTCTAGAGAATATTTTAACCTTTGAGAGTACTTATATTTATTTGGTGACACTGTGACCGCTCCCGAAAGGCCTACTGTTTGGTCAACATTACCATTTGTATTAATACTAATTTTACTCAGTATAATTGAGTATCCTTGTAAGAGTCTTAGAGTAGCTGGTTTTGGAGTGTCCTGGTGGCATTAACTACCTTATAGTCTGAGCAGTGGGGCATAGCTAGTAAATCTGTGCCAGCCTTTCCTGTGTGTGTGTAAATCAAATCTCAAAGAGGGTGTATGTCAGCTACTTGTAGCAAGGACACAGAGCAATGGACTCACATAGAGGTTGGTGGGGGAATTGGCCTGGGACATTAGGCTGAGAACTCAACTATACAGCTATGTCAGTGGGGAGTCTTACTGGGTGGCCTGAAGAGACAGAGGGGAACCCAGACCCTGGACTACATGTGTTCCCTGTGTGCTCTTGGGGGAAATTGTGCTTGGTGCAGAGAACTGCATCAAGAAATATTGTGTGTAGCCATTTTTGTTCCAAGTGAATGTCCATCACCAGTGTCAGTGATGAGGATTCAGGCTCCTTGATTGCTGGCTCAGAAAGGGGACATCACAGTGTCGTACAATTATGATCCGATGTTATAATCTCGCAGAGCAATATCATATGTGTATTAAATAATGTATACATTCTGGAAAAAATTCAAGTTCTGCAATATTTCCTTGTCAAAAGATGAAAATAAAGCAGAGAAACAACAGTAAAGACAGGCACAATCAATTTTATTTCTGACTTCATAAAATAGCCAATTGTGCCTAACAGCAAACATATATGCTGCACTTCTGAGACAAATACTAAAAGTTTTCCCAGAAACAGGAAAAACAAGCATTTGTTAAAGATAGAAGCCAAATAAACACTGCTACAAGCAGAAATACCCACAAGAATTACTGTAAACACTGACAGAAATAAAATATTAAAATATTTTAAATAAACATAAAAGTAGAAAAGAGAATAATAAATCTAATAATAAAATGAGAGGAAGGGGATCCCCACATGGGGCTTATCTGAGCAGTAAGTCAGAAATATCAGCTCTGGATCCGGGGAAGAGTTGGAGGACTTTCTTTGGATGTCTTAAATAGACTAAACACTCAATTCTTGTGACAGTTGAAGACTTCCCCCTCAGGAGGTATCACAGGAAAGGGGGGGGGAGTCTGACTTTTTAAATGCTGTTCAGGACTTGGTTACCTTGGCAGATAACTCAAAATGCCACTGAAGCAGTGGGAATGACGATCATCAGGTAACACCCTTGCAGAGTCAAAAAGCATCTTTCTGAATTTAACTCAGAACTCAGAGGTACAGATTTCTCTCGGCCAACTGCCAGCACCTGCAGACTTTTTGTCTACCACCGAGAGTGTTTGACAATGGACAAAAAACAAGTTGATAAATTTGCAGATGAAAAAAATGACCATTTCAATGCCTTTCATCATTCTAACTTATTTTCCAGACCTAGTTGCTTAAAAACATATCTACAGCTTAGCACAATGACATTAATCTAGGCATCAACACTTGTAAATACTGAAGACATTTCTTAATTCTACAGATATCAATACACTTTTATACCCTTCTCCAGCAGCCCAAGATCACAACATAATATAAACTTTAACTTGTTTCTGTGTAGCCTTTATTAGCTTGATACAATATAAAGCATGTACATCTTACAACTAAACATGGATTTGCTTGCTTTAACATATTTAACATACATAAAAGTCACTGTTATGACTCCCTATGTCACATTCAAAATGCCTTTAAATCCACACTCCACAAAACTGCTTTAAAATTTAAAGTGTAATTTACACCATGAATTTTTATACAAATCTTAATAAAAACAAAATCTGTTTTACTTACTGTTACCTCTTAATTTCCTCTAGTGTCCTCCTAATTACAGACAAAGTGGGTACATGCTTCACAATTCCATTACAAGTTTAACAAAGTCAATAAATTCTAGTCTTTCTCTACAGTTTTTTTCTTGCAAAGCCATACTTCACATGTATATTCATATTTTCAGTGTGATTGATAATTTAGAGACTCCCATTTACTCACTAAGTTTAGTGTTACCAGTCTTCTTCCTAATCATCTCCACCTCCCAACACCAGTCTCTGGTTCAAGTCCAGTGTACTCCTGATTCTTCTAGTCAAGTCTTGTGCTTTTTTTCTGTCACTCAAGCATTTCCTTAGGAACAATGAAAAACATTTCACTGGCAAAGTCTCTCTCTGGGCTTTGTTGTCAGAATAATAAGAAGCAGAGTCCTCTTCTCCTTGTTGGATAAACTTTTTTATTTCCTTCTTAGCCTGTTCTACATCTAAAAATGTACTTGATCCTCCAGAGAAAGTATTCTGAAGACAGCAGGATACAGTAGGTTGACTTTCATTCCTGCCTCTTGACATTCCTGAATTGCTGGGATAAACTTGCTTTATTTTTGCCTGGTGTACACTGAATAATCATTTTCTGTAAACACTGTTGTCTCCAATTTTCAATACTTTCTCTATCTGCTACAGTTTTGTCAGGGCCAACACCTTCTGTTGTTATGACTGCATCTTCACTAATATAGGTCTTGGCTGTTTTCTCTTGGCCAGGTTTGAAGCATAGACACAATGTGCCGTTTTAATCAACTAATCCTGCTGTGGATACCAGTACAATTGCTTATATGCACTTCATAAAATTATTATAGCCTGTTCCTTCTAGTTTCTCTGGTACACAGACAATATCAGGTTTTCTCGCATGCTCTGCCTTCTAACTACATATTTTTTTGAAACAGCTCTTCTTGAGAAGCTTCATATTCAGCCAGCCTTCTCTTAATTTATACCTCTGATTTTTAAGTTTTTTCAGTTCATCTGAATAGCTAGTAAAAGCTACTATTTCTATTTTTCAGCCTTTTATTATTTGATTTGACACATTCCTTCAGTTTTCCTTCATTTATTTTAAACTCATCTGAGCACATTTCACATTTTTTCTCGAAATTACTCAAAGCCTACTCCTGCACCAAAGCTGAAATGAAACTTAAACTGCTTTCTGGACAGCTGCAGGTTTCTTCTCAGAGTTTTCTATTCTCCTTTTCTGGATGATTTTCTCTCAAGTTTCCCAAATGTTTTCTTTGCTGGCAATATCAATGGCCTATTTTTCTCTCTTTCTGTTTTCAGTCTGGGAGAGCTGAAATCAACCTGTTGATAAGTGTGCAGCCATCTTAGAAGTCCACCAGTACAGTCCCCTGAGAATCAGTGTTATGTGATGGTAATGAGACATACTAACCAGACCGCTCCAGCTGAAATTGGTCAAGTTCTGAATCTGGAAGCCCCAGGTACAAGCAGTTCCAGTAATCCAGGTGAGAATAAACTAAGAATAAACCATGACTGGAAGGTTCTCAGATGGAATAAAGTGCATAACAAAAGAAAAGTCCTTAAAACAAAAGCACTGGACCTTAATATTAGCTGACCTTTGGTCTGTTATCAAGGATTAGCTTAAAATTATGCACATTTGACTCACATCCCAGCTTGTTACCAGAGTAAATTATGAGGGGATTTAATGCTGGAGTATTTGAATTGCAGAAATTTGCATGAATTGACAAGACAACAATCTCTTAGTTGTTAAACCTAACCCAGTTATACAAATTAACCACTGCTGGATAAAGTCCAAATAATCTGCAAGGGAATACACAGCTGACAAATTCTCTTGAGGGAAGGAAAATTGTAGCTGTTATGTTATCAGCCCAGCCTAGCAATGGTAGAAAAACTTCTCCTTCAGATGAATTCTTAAAAAGACAACAAGTACACAGTGAATAATATAAAACCCAAGATAGTACTGCGGGGTATTCCACAGTTAACAAAACCATTGCAAGAGCTGTTACTGTACATCTTTCCAAAAGGCAGACTGAAATGGATTATAGACTTCATATTCTTTAAGACAAGATTATAGCAGCATGCACGCCATCTTCTCAAAAGCATATGACTAAAACATGGTAAATCTGAGCAGGGTCAGTAATTGTCTAGGTCATCCACATTCAAACTAATTTTTCTGAAGACAGGTAACACTAACAACAGAAATGAAATGACAGTCCCATACAAGACAGGACCCAGCAAATGTAAATAGGTGATAATTAGGTTGGCTGCAGAGGAGTAATTCACATGATAAAAATAAAAAAATCCAAGCAATCTGGAAAATAAACTCTCAACTCCAATGTGACCTGGTCTTCAGCTGGATCAATGTGCTTTCATGAGAGGAAATTAGGTAGGATACCTTAATATGTACATACATACATGTATACAAATATTTCAGGCAAGGGCAATAATGTCCACTTAGTCTGCCAATATTCCAAAACAATCACTTCCATAACAAGTACACAAATTGCTATTAAAAATATCTAAACTAGTACTTACTTAAAGATAATTTGGTAGTCTATTCCATGTATCAGTTACACTCTCAGGGAACCAATTAATATACATCTCATTCCTATATAATTTCCTATACAAGTTGTCTGATAATGCTCTATTACTCTTCAAATCCCAGAGGTAGTCACCTGTAGATGCCCTATATACCTGTACAAGTTCCCTCTTAAGTATCTATATGAAACACTGTACAAGTTCAGATATTTAATCTTTCATAACTTAAATTTTCACATCCATGTATGCCCCTGGTATATTCCTAATGTAGTCTTTCCAATTTAGCCATGATAGTTGTCTTATAAGGTTTCCATATTATTATTCCATACTCTAGTTTGGGTTTGATATAACTTAACAATGATTTCTTCATTTCTGATTTCCTTGACTTTATAAATAATCTTTTTACACACCCTACAGTTTTATAACCATCATTAACCAATTGCTTGATAGGATCAGAAAATCTCAGATCTGGAGCTACCCATATACCCAGGTCCTTAAATGAATCTACAGTTTCAATCACTATGTGCTGTATTAACTATTCACGCTTCAGTCTATGTCTCCCACTGAGATCAAGGCAAATTCACTTCAAAAACCAAGTAGCATTCTTCAGGAGAAAAAGGTTTCCATGGAGCAAAACAGGCTTGGATGCATAACCTCTTGATCATCTGGAAAAGTACAACCAGTCATTTTCCAAAGTACAGATCAAAAAATGCTAAATAGATACTAAGTATAACATATGAAACTCAAGGAAGGGAGTGGAAAATGACTTGCATAAAAAACAACATGTGTATGTACAGAAATTTGCAGAACTGAAGTGCTTGTAAACAGGAAAGAAAATACTGTGCAAAAACTATGGATTCAAGTAATGAAAATAAATAAAAATGACATCAGCCAATACGCATCTTCAGAAACTCATGTCAACCTACATCACTGTAGGTGACAGCACAAAATAAATGTTACTGAGCGAAAGGAGAATTAAAATGCATGGAAAAACTTGTTGGGATTCATACTTTGCAAGGTACGCAAATACTGAGTGCATAGGTGGCACTCTCTAAAGATGAACTGTTACTGTGAATACCTCAAAATCCTCTACTATTTTACTTTAACAAGTACTCTTGTAGCAATAACATTTTGGGCTAAACCCAAAATAATATAGCAGCAGCTTGGTTCAAGGATTCTTGAAAGTAAACGCAGGAAAAAATATCTTGCAGGACTGCTCAGCAAAACCTGCTCCTAGATATACTGTCTCAAGTACATTGTTTAATTAAGTTTTAGACTGGAGAACACATTGCCACTTCAGTTATGCCCAGACTTAACACATTGCAGTTAAGGAAGCCACAGCTGTGGTACAGTGACTTCCAAATTCACCTTTAAAAGCCTGTCATGCTTCCAATGCAAAAAGAATGCAGATTTTAAGCATCATGAGGACATTTGCTTAGTATCTGGTAGACGCTGTTGCTTTGAATGAATAAAACAACTGGTCTGATTTTCTGATAAATGTATTGCAGTCAGTACAATATATGTCATCTATGTAAGTCTGTGGAATGAATCAACCTTCTTCCTCGATTTTAGATAGTGGGGAAAATAAAGCAAGCTGAAATGTTAACTAATAATTAAATCCGATGTAACTTTCACCAAGAAGAGGAGTATGTTATTAACAATACCCTGTCTAAGTGAAAAATCACACACCCTTCTTTGCATATTAGTACCTGTTATAAGATTTTACATACAGTAATAATGGTTTGATTTCAAGAAATATTTTTTTCCCTAAGATAAGAATTTAATTTTATAGGATCTGCCAGATTTGTATGGTTCTAATAAATTTCAATTCCAGGATTCTTGGAAATGAATATACTGGGGAGTCTCATATACTACATTCTTTCAAAAAAAGACCATCTTGAGATGTACAGAAAGTAAACGAAATGTGACCCAACAGGGGAAAAACTGATAACTTAAAAATAAAAACAACCAAAAATGGCCAGAGAATTCCACTTTATTACTTTCACAATGAACAAGCCCAAACGATTAAGCGCTTTCGCCAGTGACAATCTGGCTTCCTCAGAGTCTGAGGAAGCCAGATTGTCACTGGCAAAAGCGTTTAGTCGTTTGGGCTTTTTCATTGTGAATGTACAGAAAGTAGGTGAACATTTGATAATGAAGTGAAAATAGCTGAAAATATGAATAAAACGCAAGTACGACTCCTTGTCTATATAAGGGTAACTGCTGACCTCCCAGAATCCTTTTATTTATTTATTATTTTTTGTAGATTCTTGGCCCTGTTGCCTAACAGTCATCAGCCCACTTTTGATCAACTGGCCATCATTTATTCAACCATCAGGTGTGGTTCAAGGTTTTACTGATGGACCCATACCCCCTGCGCATGACTGATTCAAAGGAGAAGGGGACATACTATGAGCTGTCCATCCTGGATGCCCATCATGTCTGCATGGGGATTACCAGGGAGCAGTCCTGCCATCCTATCCTCAAATACTGGGTAGTGGTTTCCCCAGTCTCTACCAGGGAAATCACTCTCACCAGTGTGATCACTAAGTGATTGCTCCTTTTGCCTCCCCCTGGAAGAGGCAAGCAGGCCACTTTTCCTCACTCCTTCCCCCTCTCCCTCCCTCCCTGCCTGGCTCCTCCAGTGCTGGGAGCAGTAATCAAATGTGACTGCTTGGTTTGCAATCAGAGCTCTATCTCTTTGAGCCAAACAGACAGGCACTTTCCAGTATTCTGCATATGGACTTTAAAATATGAGAAAGCTAGGTTCTTCTCTGAACAGAGTTAAGAACTACTCTTGGAATTGGTAAGAGAGAACATGAATGTAATTGCACTCCTACATTCTCAGCTAGATGGAGAATACTTTTTACAGTTTATCTCCATTAAACTTTCTGGTAGAATGTTTACTAGATTTCTTTACTACATTTTACCTTAAGGAAGGATTTACCAAGAATGATGGTGAAGGAACTAGAAACTGAGAATGTGAAGTTGTTAATCTCGCCAATTAGTCTCACTGATAGGTTGGAGCCGATCCTCGGCTCCGACATGGCCGATAGCAAGCTCAAGGTTTGCCAGTAGCTCGAGACCAGCCCCTTATCCCACCATGCACTGCTAGAATTACCTCAGATCTAGTTTGCCGTGGCAAGAGAGATCTCGGTGATCCAGATAGCTCGGACAATTTTAGAAACAGCAAGCTTTTAAAAAAGTTTTTTTAAAAAAGTTTTCCTTTTTGATATATTTGTGTAGTGTGTTAGTTTTATTATTTTTAGATAGTTTAGACAGTTTAGATAGTTTAAATTGTTTTAAATTAGGGACTTGTTGGCTTTTTAGTTTATGTGGGCCTTTAGCCCTTTTTCCTACTATTAATCCCTTTAGCAGTTAAATTTTTTTCTGTGGGACTCTTAGTCCCATATTTGTATTATATTGTTATTTATATTATATATATATATATATATATATATAGTAGATAGTGCCCGGGTTGGGCTTAGTTGTTTGTGAATCTTTTTACTGTTTTTTTCTCAGTATGTCAGAGGATAGGGAGAAATCCCATCCCAAATCAGGTTTTAAAAAACGCCCAGATTGTGGGCAGAAAATGTCCATCACTGATGGACATATTCAATGTGTCTACTGCTTGGGGGCCAAGCACCTCCAAGACACCTGTAGCATTTGTCACTCCTTTTCATCAAGAGTACTCTTGGAGAGAAGGAGGAAACTTATAGACGGAGGATTGCTACAGCAATCTTTTTCAGAGATTTTAAATAGCCATGAAGGTGCTAGTACATCTTCCAAATCTTCAAAATCCAAGTCTTTAGATAAGGTATCCAAAAAGGCTAAAATTTCAGAAGGAGAGTCATCGGTTCCACAGTCATCAGAGCTGAGTGTACCTTTGATTCGGAGCCAGCTTTCAGTATTGGAGCGAGTCTCCGAAGTTCCTTCTTCACCTCTGCTCCAGTCAGCACCTTCAGTGCATTCAGCTAAGACTTCAGTCAGCCTTTCGGATTTGGACATGGATCGGCTAGTGCAGAAGCTTTTACAGGCACCAGGACTTGCCAAATTGTTGTTGGCCCCAACCAGCTTGTCGGTGTCGAAGACCATGGAACCGAACTTGTCTACTTCTCCTCCGGGCTGTACTGGACTCTCAGAGCTGAGGGAAGTCGAACTGATGGTGGTTGGACCCTTGGAGCAGATATCCGCTCCGGGGTTATCGGCTCCATCTACTCGGATGTCCATGGTGCCGACCAAGGGCTCTAGGAGCCGACGCTCTCCAGTCGGGTCCGGGGAGGATAGTCGCACCGACTTGTTGGTGCTAACTCTCCCTCTCGGGGCTTCGGCTCGGATGAGCTCGGCTCCTACCTCAGGCTCGGAGCCCAGGGTTTTGGTGCAGAAGGATCGGACGGTACTCTCAGGTCCGTCCACTCCTCCTCGTCTGAACCATGGTTCCTTCGATGCTATGAGGAGAGTTTTGTCTCCAAAGACAACATCAGCATCGGTTCAGCTTTCCCTCTCCCCTCAAGCTCCTGTGTCTACTTCTGCATCTACCGACCCTTCTAAGCGTAGAGACCCTGAGCCTCAAGTACCCCCACAGGGTGTCCCCTGCTCTTCTGAGACCTCCCCAGACCCTCCCACTGAGGAGGTGCCCAGAAAGAGACTGTGCAAGAGGAGGCACTTAGACTCCCCACAGGAGTCTTTGACATCTGTGAGTCAGAAGGGTCCCCTCGGTCCCTCTCTGAGGATATCTCTTTTGTGGAGATACTAGAGATCTTTAGTCAGAGGGGCGACTGGCAGTCCAAGACCCCTACTGAGGATGAGTCTGTGCTCTTGAAGGCTTTTGGGTCTCAACCTTCCACTTCTTGGGTGTCTCCACCTTACGACGAGCTCATGGATCTGATCTCTCGTAAGGCATGGGAGTCACCGGAGGCCATGGAATCTGTCCCTTGTAGACCTAATAAATTCATATCTGCCCCAGTCGATAAAACTTTTTTGACAAAAGGAGTGCCTGTGGATGCCATGGTGGTGGCTGCAGCCACCAAAAAGGAAGTATCTGAGACATCCTCTTCTATCCATCCCCCTAACAGAGATTCTAGGGTTATGGATAGATATGGGAAGCGCATGTTTAGTTCAGCGACTTTTTCTTTGCGATCAATGAACTACTTGACCCATTTTACAAGACTACAGAGTGATCTCCTGAAAGAGCTAGGAGATATTCTCCAGCATACATTAGCTGCAGGAGTGGCCGACAAAGTCAAAGCCCAGCTCGCTACCCTTAACTTGGTAGTCAACTCGTCCATGCGTCTCATATCCTATGCAGCTGATGGTTCGAGTAGAGCCTCAAGTTCGGGCATTGCTCTTCACAGACAAGCCTGGATGCATCTCTGTTCCTTTGCAGAACCCTTCAAGTCTTCTTTTATTAATACCCCATTTGATGGCTCATCACTGTTTGGGCCCAAAGTAAAGGAAACCTTAACCAGGTGTGAACAGGAAGGCAAGACTATCTGCCGTTGGGGTCCGCTTTTCCACTCCTATTCGGCCCTACCCCAAGGGCCCTAGGGGGGAAAGATGTGGTTCCGAAAAACTCAAGCAGCTTTTCACGACACACGTGGTGAAACCCCCTCTAGAGGCAGAGGAGGGGGTTATAACAGAAGATGCCACCCCCGTGGCAGAGGGGGTCCACAGCAACAGGGTGACAGGATTCAGTTCTCCGGTCAGTCCTACCAGCGCTCCTGAAAGGGGGCCCAACTGTTTGGCTCTGGAGGCAGTCGGGGGTCGCTTGTCTTTGTACCCAGAAGCCTGGATAAACATAACATCGGATACTTGGGTACAAAGCATCATTTCCAGAGGATATTTCATACCGTTCTTTACCCCTCCCATTCCTATCAAAAAAATCCCAGATGTTCCACCCAATCTCAGGGAACAAGTAATCTTAGAGGTCCACAGATTGCTAGAAAAAAAGAGTCATCCAACCAGCCCCAGCAGACCAAGTTGGATTCGGAACTTACTCAAGATTCTTTTTGGTACCAAAGAAAACAGGGGACTGGAGACCTATCTTGGACCTCAACAGACTCAACAAGTTCGTAAAGAAGGAGAAGTTCCAAATGGTCACGCTTCAGTCCATTCTTCCCTTTTTAGGGAAAGGGGATTGGATGTGCTTCATAGATCTCAAGGAAGCGTACTATCACATAAAGATGGACAGACACTCAAGAGATCATCTGCGCTTCCGGCTGGGAGCCAATCATTACCAGTTTCGAGCCCTGCCCTTTGGTCTGACTTCAGCCCCCAGAGTGTTCAGCAAATGCATGGCAGTGGTCACAGCTCACCTGAGATGTCTAGGATTCCAGGTGTTTCCATACTTAGACGATTGTCTCCTCACCGCTACCACCAGGCATCAATTGACTCGGACAACACATTACACTCTGCCATCAATTAGGCATTACGATCAACTTCGAAAAGTCTGCCTTATCGCCATCTCAGCATACCATTTTTATAGGAGCAGAGTTAGATACCTCAACCACCACTCTACATCTCCCTATCGAAAGAGTCTCCCTTCTTCGCCAAAACGTCAGCTCACTGGTGTCAAAGAACAAAGCTACAGCAGTGGAGGTATTGAAAGTACTAGGTTTGATGGCGGCAGCAATCCTAGCTATGCCACTCTCAAGGATGCATATGCGAATCCTTTAATGGCTTCTTTTCACTCAGTGGTCTTACCAGAAACTACCAATGCACCACATGATTCTTATCACGGATTCTTGCAGGAGACACCTTCGGTGGTGGTTGACGTGTTACAGTAGGGAGACCCTTTGTTCTCCCCCCCCCCCAGTAGCCACTGTGACCACAGACGCTTCCCTGATAGGGTGGGGGGGGGGGGCATTTTCAGGGAAAGACTGCCCAAGGCACATGGACAGATCAAGAATCACATCTGCACATCAATGTTCTAGAGCTGAGAGCGGTACTTCTGGCGTTGCAGTACTTTCAGGACTCTCTCCCTCTAGGGACTATTGCAATTCAGACCGACAACATGTCAGTAGTCTGGTACTTGAACAAGCAGGGTGGAACCAAGTCTTACCCCCTTTGTCGAGAAGCCCTCAGGGTTTGGCAATGGGCTGTGTCATCCCAGCATTTTCTGTTAGCAACGCACATTCCGGGGAAATCCAACATCATAGCGGACAAGCTAAGCAGGGCAATATTACTCCCTCATGAGTGGTCTCTCAATCAACAGGTTGCGGAGTTGATTTTCCGCAAATGGGGCCATCCTTGCTGCAACCTTTTTGCCAGCCACATCTATTCAAAATGCAGAAGCTACTTTGCCCTGATACCACCTCCCGGTCATCCCCCGAGAGATGCACTTTTACACAATTGGCCCCCGGGTCTCCTTTATGCATTTCCACCCTTCCCATTAATTCCCAGATTTCCACAGAAAGCAAAATCACTGGGAAGGAAGGTTATACTCATAGCCCCCTACTGGCCTCGATAGATTTGGTTTCTGTTTCTTCACCATCATCTGTTGGAGGATCCATGGATCCTGGACCCAGTTCCGGACCTTCTGACGCACCCGTCAGGGGTCCTTCATCCTTCTCTACCGTCCCTGAAACTGACTGCTTGGTTAATCCACTTCCCCTAATTGCCAGGCTTCATTCAATTTCAGAAGATACAAGACAGAGTCTCTTGTCCTCTCACAAGCCATCTACCAGGAAATTATATGGCTGCAAATGGAAAAGGTTCTCAATTAGGGCCAACGTGCAGAACATTGACCCTTTTCGAGCTCCGCTATCTTCGATCTTGGAATTTTTGACAAAAATTTTTAAGGAAGGGGCAGCAGCTGCTACAGTTCGAGTTCAGTTAGCTGCTATCTCAAATTTTCACCTTGGTCTTGATGGCTCAAATATTATGAGCCATAAATTGTCCAAAACCTTCCTTAAAGGCATTCTTCATATGAGACCTCCAATCAAAATTCCCTTTTCTCCCTGGAATTTAAACCTTATGCTGTCTCAAATTATTCTTCCTCCCTTTGAACCAGCTTTTTCTTGTGATTTAAAATTCTTATTGTGGAAAACAATTTTTCTTGTGGCCATTACGTCTGCCCGCAGAGTGTCAGAACTTCAAGCATTATCCAGCAGACCACCCTACATGATCTTCCATGCTGATAAAGTATCTCTCAGAATGAACCCCTCTTTTTTACCTAAAGTCTGTTCTGAGTGAAACATCAATCAGGTCATTGAACTACCAGTGTTCTTCCCCAACCACTCTAACAACTTAGAATATATGATGCACAGGCTTGATGTTCACAGACAGCTCAGATTTTATCTTGACAGAACTAAGGATATTAGGAAATCAGATCAACTTTTTGTAGCCTTCTCAGAAGCAAGAAAAGGCAATCCAGTGGCTAAAACAACCTTATCTAAATGGTTATCAGATTGTATATCCTTTGTTTATGAACATGCCTTTAACGCACAAACCAAAAGCTCATTCTACCAGAGCTGTCTCTACCTCTTCTGCTTTTCAAGCTAAATTGCCCCTTGACGATATCTGCGCTGCAGCCACTTGGTCTAACCCTCATACCTTTATCTCACATTACAAAGTAGATAAGGCTTCTAGGGACAGGTCTTCCTTTGGTTCTACAGTACTGAAGAACATACTCCCATGAGCCACCCAGGGTTGAGGGTGCTAGGGACGCTACCCATCAGTGAGAATAATCGGCGAGATTAACAACTTCACATATAGAAGTTATGTACGTACCATAACGTTCCATGTGAGTTGTTTATCTCGTCTTTATTCTCACATCCCTCCCTCCTTCCCCCTCCTGGCTGACAGTAGACTTAGAGGCTAGTGCCTTTCTGGTTATTCAATATTTCTCTTTCCCTTTGGGTACTCTTCTTCATAGATATATACAAGAGAGTATGTATAGGTTGTATATATGTATATATATATATATATATATATATATATATATATATATAGACTATTATTCGCAGCAAACAAGATCTGAGGTAATTCTAGCAGTGCATGGTGGGATAAGGGGCTGGTCTCAAGCTACTGGCAAACCTTGAGCTTGCTATCGGCCATGTCGGAGCCAAGGATCGGCTCCAACCCATCAGTGAGAATAAAGGCGAGATAAACAACTCACATGGAACGTTATGGTAAGTACATAACTTCTATTTAACTACCCTGCTCTGATGTGTGATAATAGATCTTGCTTTAATAGTAAGGAAAAAGGAAGTGGCTTTGGCATTTGTAAAAGAGGATAAAACCAAAATGATCTCAACCAGCTAGCCTGGTACAATATGCAGATGATGCCACTCTCATCTGCTCAACCAAAACATTAGCCTCCCTAAAATAAAACAAACAAAAGGCCTTTCTAGCTATACAGTCCTGGCTAGATAGCTCAGATTTGCTCATAAACACTAAAGACCCAACTGATGCTTTTCGCCCCTAAAATCAGCCATCAAAACAAAAACAGAATATTATCACACAGGCAAAACTCCTTGAAGCAATATTCAATGATAATCTCAGATACAACCAACATCTACTCCTAGCCATCAAAAAAAAACCAAGAAACTAGAATCCCTCATAGCACAAACATACTTACTTCCATCCCTACTCTATGCCTCACCCATCTTTACAAACCTTAACTTAACCATCAAAAACAAACCAGAGGCAGCATATAACAAAATTGTAAAATTTGCTACAAATACTCAAAAAAAAGAAAAAAACACCATTGCACTAAAAAGCCTTAACTGGCTAGAACTTAAAAAAAAAAAAAAACTACCATCAACTTATTATAGCACATATACTAATAAACTCACCTGAAAAATGCCCAGCTCTAAAAGGAATACTACAATCCTATACCACTAATTGAGCCCTACAATCTATCATCAAAGCTTTTCTACCCATCATAAAATCAAACAACAATGCAGGAGACTCACTATAATCTAGTAAGGTAGCAAAAATCTGGAACCAAATCGTCCCCCTGAAATAAAACAGGTAGACACACTGCATGTCTTCAAAATATCACTAAACACCTGCTTAATAACTGGTTGCGCTCATGCACTACTCCAGGCTAACCCCCCCCCACTCAACTTAAGCTCCACCTTCAGAGTTACACCCCTTTACTTAACCTTTCTGTACCCTAATCTTACTCATGTAATTTTACCTCTCACTATGAAATCTCACTGTATATTTTCTTACAACTGTCATTTACACTATTCTACAGACTGCCACTCCACCCTCTACACACTTTCTCTCCTACAAAACTTCCATTTCCAAGGTAACTTCCACTACCTCTGTTTTCTTTAATGCTGGTCTACAGAAGCGCTCTATCTCAATCTACCTAATGTTGCATATAACTACTTTTCTTAAGTGCTACTTCCTGTTAAATCCCTTGTTGCCTTTGTTACCCTTCTCTAAACTTATATCTGTGTAGACAGTAGGTAGGTAGATAGATAGATAGATAGATAGATAGATAGATAGATAGATAGATAGATAGATAGATAGATAGATAGATAAAATAAATAAATAAACAATCTTGATGCTAAGAGTACTATATATAAAGATTGCCTTAAGTTGGGAATGCACATTTCTGGACTAACAGAAAATGTAGAAAGTTGCACAGTAGCTCATGATCTAAATAAAAGAATGAAGTATCTATCGCATATTATTTATCTGAAAGTCACATTGCCTGTGCTATCCTAAGCTGTCATGCATTCTATAACCATGGAGCTTCAGAGAAGTGCAATTTAACATTAAACCTTTTCCTCAAGTTGTCAGTCAAAGAACAAGAATTCTGATCTGCTGAGCCACTGTAAAAGTCTGGAAGTCAAACTGTTAATAGTGGTATACTGATCTGTAGAGATCAAAACCATACTCTTACTAACTTTCTATATACAGGTATGAAAGGTTGTCTTTCAGTCTAAGTATTATGTCTCTGTATTACTGTTTGCCTAGTACTGCACTCATTTCTTTATATTTATGTGGGGACAAGAATCCTTTGATGATAACATTCCATGAAAATGCAAATCTCTTATGCTATGAAATCTCTCCCTTCCCAAAAAAAAAGCTTGGATGGATACGTATTCATCTATAATCCAAACCCCTCCTGGGAAGAGAGATGTAATAGTAATCCTTGTTTCATATTCTTTGGACTAAGCCACCAGCGGGCATCTTTATAGACAGACTGTAACACTAGGAGCACAGTTTCATGAGTGTCTGACACCGGAGTTCGAGGACATAATTCAGACTAATTTGAATGGAACTGTAGAAGCTACTCAGAAAGTATAGTTGTGTAAGTAAATGTGCCATAACAACAGCTGTTCAAATGATCTCTGCTGCAGCAGCCTTAGCTATAGATGTTTATATTCTGCCAAGGATATAACAGATGGCCAACTTCCAAAGCATTATGGCGCATTCCATGAACCCAAACAATCTGACACCTCAAGCTCAGCTGACTAAAAAGACAGTGTCAGTGGTGCAACAGGTAGCACACTCGCCTTTAAACAGAAGGCTGTGGTTTCTTGTTTCCTGGGTCAGAAGGCAATCACCACAATGATGTTTGGGGATTCTTTCTGAATCTTCAGAAGTACCTTGGATATCAGTGGAAAGGGTGTAAAAGCATACAGTAACGTTTCTGTCTCTTTCAGCTCTTCTTGCATAGAGTACTGGAGCAGAATCTTGCAAGCTGATTGTTCAAACAGAAGGCAAATAAATCTGTTTGAGGAACTCCTCACAGGTGGATCAAATTTTGGAAAACGTCCCCCAGTCTAGTTTGTACTTTTGAGGGTCTACCCTTGTCCTTTCTCAGCTCATCTGCCACATGGTTGTGCTCTGATGGAATACAGAATGCCTGTCTTACTGAGATTATGATGTGAAGCTATATCCCAAGCTAACATGACTAATCCGGAAAGGAGGTATGAACTGGCTCCTCCTTGCTTCATGATGTACCATATGTCTGTAGTATTGTCTGCAAAAACTTGAAGAAGTCCTAGAGACCAAAAATGATTGAGAGAGTAAAGTGTCTCAGTTAGGGCAAGTATTTCTTCTATATTTATGTGCTTACATCTGTCCTTAGTGTCCCACACACCCTGTACTTTTATCCTACCTGAAACTGTTTCTAAGCAAAGTCTGAAGTGGCTGTAGTGACCTACTACTTTGGAATATGGAGAGAGAAGGGGAGACCTGGATTTTTGGAAATTTGCTTTCTCCACCATGTGATAGCTCAGATAACAACCTTAGAACTGGGATTTGAAAGGACAAGGATCTTGGTGCTGGGACCAATAATCTTCACATACCATCGTATCTTTTTCATGTGGAGTCTTGCCAGGGGTGTAATGAAAATCACAGATGCCATAAAACCCAAAATGCTGAGGTACTCCCTCTCAGAGACTGAAGTCTGAGTGGAAAAAACTCAGAAATAAATCTAGATGTAGATCTATTTTTTTCCTGTGGAAGAAAAGCTCTTTGAACTGAGGTGTCCAGCTGACATTCTAGGAAGACAATCCCGTGTGAAGGAGTCAAAAAAGACTTTTGAATATTCTATTGCAATCTGAGCTTGTATCTGAGATCTCTCACCCAAGTGAGAGATTCCTGAAACATGGAAAAAGACTCTGCAAAGGTAAGCAACTCATCTAAACATGGAAAAATGTGGATACCCTGTAGCCTGCAATAAGCTATAACTAGAGCTAGGCACTTTTTGAACACTCTTGGTACAGTGGATAGTCAAAGGGTAAGGCAGAGAACTGATAATGTGACCTAGAAACACAAAACCTTATGAATCAAATGACGTCTGGATGCATAGGGATGTGATGATAAGTTTTTTTTATATATAATTTTACCAAGAAACTTGAATAAGGAAGAATAGGTAATAGATTCTGAATTGTCATTATTTTGAACTAGGCACTATCACAAACAGGTTTAAGAAAGAATGATCCAGAACTGGTCTCCAAGCATTTTCTTTCTTAAGCACTAAAAACATCCTTGAATAAAAAGCTTTCCTAACCTGGGGAGGAGGAACTAGTTCTATCACTCCTTGGAACATCATATAATGAAGGACAGGTGGAAATAAGAGAGTCTAGTCAGGTGGATGAGGAATTACCCTTGAAAAGGGGTCAGCATCTGTCATCAGACTCTGTGTATCTACGTATATGGTCAACGAACAGTAGAACTTGCAGAATATCAAGTTCATTAGCACCTGGGCCTATAAATGTGCAGCCTAGACTACATCATCTGGTAAGTAAGGAATGACAATTTTCTCCTTAACTTCAATAATTATGTACAAAAGCAATTACATTTTACATGTCACAAATCTTTTTATCTAGAATGCTGTTAATGGTACCACTAGTAATTAAAGAGTTGAACGAGAATAATTTCTGAGTTCTATGAATGCAGAATATACAATACACTGGATTCTGTGTGGAATGATGCATTTACACCAGGAATACTGAAAGGTATTTTGCTGATCATAAATGGAAAACATATTGCAGAATGTGACTTATATTATGTGTCTGTGACATATATTAGTACCATGCAAACTACTTGAAATTCATTCTTGTGAAAAGTTCAAGTTTGACCCCAAAGGGTTCTTTATATTTTACATATGCTTCATGCATTTGAACCAGTTAAGTGTGCTATGAGTTCCTTTGTTGACCTGAGCATCAAACATCAGTCAGCAAGTCACCACAGAGTTAGGCAAACTAGTCTGCCATCAAAAACATTGAGTCTTGAATGTATGTCTCAAAAGGATATAACAATATTCAAGTTGTGTCAATACATCTTGCCTGCAATGTCCTCCAACTGATAAGCTCAATATAGGAAGCATTTTTTATTTTTTTTAACCAGCCTATACACATCCATGTCTACATGAACAAGGTCCTATTGTTGGTGCTTGAAGTAGGTATAACTGGTGATCTAGTGACTAAAAGAAGCCAGGCCAAGCTATGTTCTTTGCAAGAACTCCTGCTAATATCTTGCAAGATGGGTAATTGCTCACACAAGTACCTTCCCAACTTAGTCCATGATAGTCAAGTATTTCATTTGGTCTAGAGTAGCATAGCCATTCATTTATTCTCCCATACAACCCCAGCTCAGTTACTCTTACACTGCAATTTCAACTTTTCTGTTTAATGCACATGTATTTTGTGGTGCATTACCCTAAAAGTCAACAAGTCCTTAGTAGCTAAAGGTTTCAATGCAATTTAATCTCAAGGATTTTCATCTAGGCAACAGATGTTTTCTGTTGTAAATCATTGCCAAGTACACCCATTTCTCTTTCCTGTGGTTCTGCATCTCTGAGGTTTTCATATTTCTGTTGGGGGCTTGCTCCCCTTGGGAAAAAAAGTCTTTATAAATATTTCATCAGGTTTAAGCTTTAACTGGTTATCTTTTTTAAAGAAATGTCTTTATTAAATTATTACTTCTGGCATAGGCAATCATACATTTATATAAGTAAAAACAAACCACACTGACATAATTTTAGTTGCAAACATTGTACATCACAAAACATATTGACATAATTGTAGTTGTAAACGTTATGCATCACTCATAATCTATCCAGTCACTGTTAGTCAAAAATTATACAGCTCATTCAAATCCCACCTTATTCTAAACCTTGGTCCTCTTTTGCATGAATTGTTCCCACAATTCTCATTTTTCCTATGTAATTTGCTCCTACCTTTCTCTAAAGATCCCAATTTGAATTGTTTTATTTCTGTTGCTATATTCACTACTTCTACTAAAGTTGGTATAGACTTTGATTTCCATTTTGTACTAATTGCTTTTTTGGCAGCCTCCATAATTAGGTTCAGCAAAGCCTTACTATGTCTAGGCAATTCCGATTCTGTATCATAGCTCAAAAAATCATTTCCTTAGTTATACCAATTTGTTCACCCAGTATCTCTGACAGAACATTCTGCAGGGAATGTTTAAAGTCTGCCATCTCATTACACTCCCAGAAAATATGTTCCCAGTTACCTTTCTTCCGCATCACATCTACAAAATTTGCTGTCTACCTGAGGTAAAATTCTTTGGAGTCTACTTAGGGTATAAAACTACCTATATTAACACTTTCAAGCAAAGAACCTAAATCTTCTAGACTTTGTTGCATATTTGAGAGACATATACATATCCTCCTATTGTTTTCTTGTGAGCTGCTTATCCAATCTCTCTTCCCAATCCTTTCTAACCTCCTCTGATTGATTCCTACATTTATCATGCAATATTTTGTGTGCTCTACTAATTATTGTTTTTTTCAACAGCAACGTCCGTTCTAGATTCTACTAAAAACTCTGCCAGTGCTGGTCTTCCACTTAGGATACCCGTATTTCTTTCTCTTTGCCTATACTCTGATATCTCTCCTTGCATAGGAAGTCAGTTTCTATCCTGCATTCCAAAAAATGCTTGGCCTCTTCCCATTCTATTATCTTTCCTTCTCTAATTATTTGCTCCCAATACCTTGGTTCTTTTACCAGTTTTCTCCAATAAGAGCCCCCCCCCTCGCCCATTGTCTGTATCCCTAATAGTAGTCATTCATATCATCAGAATCTCCTTTCTACATTCCCATGTTGGCTTAGTTCTTAGAGTACTTTCTGCTACTTTATAAATATAATATTCTGCATGGCTATTGCTATTCTCCTGCATCCAAAATCCCAGTCTCTCCTTGTTTCTTGAGCTTCCCCCGTTTCAACATCATCCCTTTCCACTTTGAATTATAGATTTCTGCTTGTCCAATGTATTGGAGTCTTAACTTTGTAGCTCTGCAATACCCCTTCAAGTCAGGTAATCCAAAACCGCCATGTTCAGCTGGAAGAACCAGCTTATCTCAGTTGACTCTTTCTGTCTTCCCCTCCCAGATAAAATCCTTCAGCTCTTTATTAATTGCTATCCACAACTTCTCCTTTGGTTGATAAAAATATGTTTGACCTGTATATAAAACTAAAAGGACTAAAAACTAAAAACATTTTAACTGCTTATATTTTACAAACCATATCCCTATAACAGAGCTCCCAATTTCTCATTTTTTGTATTATCGTTTTAGTCTCTTCCCTCATATCCATAGCTGCCACACAAGTATCCTTTTTAATCCATACTCCTAAGTACTTCATTTTATCATATCCCCAAAAAATATGGATAATGCTGAACCAATTAGTGTGTAGGTACATAATGCCTTTGTTTTAGCTTCATTCATTTTTCGACCCAAAAAGACAGCTTCAAAATGTTTCACAATAATATAATGTCCTTTTCTGGATTTATCATTTATCATTGTTAATGGTTCTAAATATAGTGCAAATAACAAAGGGGAAAAAGGACACCCCTACCTGGTTCCTGTGATCAAACAGAAAGTATCAGAGAGGAACCCAACCAGTTTAATTTTTGCCTCTGATCCCTCATATATCCTCCTAACAAATTTATCAGGGAATGTAAATGCTTCAATTGCCATGTTCACAAACTCCCAGCTTACTCTGTCAAATACTCTCTCTGCATCAAGATCCACCAACTACAGTTGTAGTTTCTTAAATTCAGCTTCCCTCTGGATCATCAATGTTCTTTTAATGTTGTCAGATGTTTGCATCCCCACCACAAAACCACATTGATCCAGGTCTCTCAATGTTGGCATCACCTTTGCTATTCTTATAGCCATTATAGACAAACACTTTACAGTCATGTTAAATACAAACAACTGTAGAAGCAAATAACGAAGCAACGACCAAAAAAGTCAGTGAGTAACAGCTCTACTTTCTTACTTAAAAATTTAATAAGCACAATCCAACTTCTCTAGCGCCTCGGCCACAGCCTTTACAGAGTAAAAGATGTTAACTAGCAAAAAACAGTATATATAGAAATCTATTAATTAATACAATTAAATAATTAATCAATTGTACACAATTTAAAATATTTAAAGGCACAATAATCAAATAAAACTCTGCCAGTTGCATTCCTTATTCAGTCCATGTGGAAACAAAGTGTTATACTTCATAATCAAAACAGATTCTTTCTGTCTCAATACATTTTTTTGAAGTCCAACATTATTGAATTGTAATGGTACATGTTCCAATACAGGCACTTTCATACAATCCATTTTCCCATGATGTTCATTGTTAAAATGTTCTGCAATAGGACTATTCATTTTCTTATTTCTAACATCCCTGACATTTTCTTTTATTCGGTCAGACAAAGCTCTCTTGGTTTCACCAATATAATATTTTTTGCAAGAGCAAAAAATAATATAAATTATTCTCATACTTGAACATGAATATTTTGCTCTGTTAGTAAATTTTTTTCCATTAATTTCCTTCACCTCAGTGGTTATATATTTACAAATAGAACAATTATTACAAGGAAAAGTTCCTATCTCAGAAATGTTAGTTAACATAATTTTTCTTGGTTCCTTATATGCACTGTGTACTAAAAAATCTTGAATATTTTTACCTCTTTTGTAAGATATAACCAAATCCACATCCTTAAGGGAACTAATTTATTTTTTCACAAAGTCCCAATACTTTCTTATTATACCATTAGTGATATAAGAAAAATTAGTATATTTAGTTACAAAAAATCATTTCTCCTTATGCAATTGATCATCATTATAATTAATATGCCTATATTTATCTATAGAATTTTTTATTTTATTCTTTTTGTTAAATATTTCATTAAGACTATTAATAACATGAGACTCATTGTAACCCCTCTCAATAAACATAGTAGCCACTTTAGAAGCTTCTTCAAAAGCTAATTTATTGTCAGTACTTAGTCTTTTAATTCTAAGGAATTCACCATATGGAACAGCTGTTAGAGTATGGACAGGATGACAGCTACTACCACACATTTTCCAGTTTATCTGGTTAAATTTTCTATGTATATTAGTTTGTATTTTTTTACCATTAACTCCACTCAAAGCAATATCCAAAAAGTTAACTTGTGACCCTATTTGTATGTCATCAAATTTAATACCTAAATTGTTATTATTTAGTTCATTAATGAATTGAGTAGACAAATCATAACCACCATAACAAATAAATATTAAATCATCAATAAATCTATAATAACTTTTTACATGTTTTCTAAAAAATTGATGTCTATATACATATTTATTTTCAAAAAAAAACATAAATAAATTTGCATAAGCAGGGGCAAATGCAGCCCCCATTGCTGTTCCCATTAATTGCTTATACAAAACACCATTAAATTCAAAAATATTCTGGGTTAAGCAAAATTCAACAAGTTCCAGTATGTATTGTTCATAGTGTTCAAAAGTTCATTTTTCGACCCAAAAAGACAGCTTCAAAATGTTTCACAATAATATAATGTCCTTTTCTGGATTTATCATTTATCATTGTTAATGGTTCTAAATATAGTGCAAATAACAAAGGGGAAAAAGGACACCCCTACCTGGTTCCTGTGATCAAACAGAAAGTATCAGAGAGGAACCCAACCAGTTTAATTTTTGCCTCTGATCCCTCATATATCCTCCTAACAAATTTATCAGGGAATGTAAATGCTTCAATTGCCATGTTCACAAACTCCCAGCTTACTCTGTCAAATACTCTCTCTGCATCAAGATCCACCAACTACAGTTGTAGTTTCTTAAATTCAGCTTCCCTCTGGATCATCAATGTTCTTTTAATGTTGTCAGATGTTTGCATCCCCACCACAAAACCACATTGATCCAGGTCTCTCAATGTTGGCATCACCTTTGCTATTCTTATAGCCATTATAGACAAACACTTTACAGTCATGGTTTAGGATTGAAATCAGTCTGTATGAAGCTGGATTTGATGGGTCTTTACCCTCCTTAGGTACTATAGCCACTTTCTTTCAGGAAGTTGGTGCTGCTTCTTCTCTTAACATACTGTTAAACAAGACCTTCCAGATCTTTATTAGTTTTCCTTCCTAGCTTCCAAACTTCCACAGGAATTCCATCTATTCCTGGGGACTTTCCTGTTGATTGGTTATAAACCACCATTTTTACCTCATCTCCTCCTATCCTAACTATTTGTAAGTGAGCCTGAGCCTCATCTACCTATAACCTTGGTATAGTTAATTCTTCCATAAACATTTCCATTTGTACCTTTTCTTGATCTCCATATTTCTCTGTTTTATACAGGCTTTCATAAAATTTCAGAAATATTTCTAGTACCTCTACAGGATCTCTTGTCTTCCTTGTTATAGGCTCCATAAGCTTGGTGACAATCCTTTCTACTTTCTGTTGCCTGAGTTGTTGCCCTAAAAGTTTTTATGCTCCGGCATTATTATCAAAAATAGTTGCTTAACAGCAATCTTTCTAAACTCATGCACATTATCAAGGTAATCCTTTATTTTCTGCTTAGTACTCTGCAATTGCTCCTCTTCTTGTTCTGTGAGATTCCCTGTATTCTGCAATACTTTTATATGTCAGTCCCTCTAAATAATTATTGTTGCTTCTTAACCATATCTCTCTCTCTCTCTTTTATTTTCACCCTATTTTTAAACTCCACTTTACTTTTATCCCACTCCCTAATTATATTTTCAGAAGAAATTTCTGTCTTTTCTGATAACTCCGGAATAATTTCCACTACCCATTCCTTAAATTCCTCTTTGTTCAACAAATAGGTGGAAAGCACCAATGTCTCATTTTTATTTCATTACTCTGCATTTTTGTTTTAGTTATTAGTGATGCATGATCTGAAATAGCTATTGGATGCATATCAAAACTTTCAAATAAATGCACATGTTCCTGTGAAATGTAAGTTCTGTCTAGCCTAGTTCAGTTTTTGTAACTTGGGGAATAATATGTAAATTCATTCCGAACTCCTACTACTGAATTCACATCTTCCATGCCAAATATGTTCATAAATTTCTTCAACAATCTACCCTCATTTGTTATATTTTTCCTTCTTGACCCCCAAGATACATCTTTCCTGCTGCAAATCAAATTTCAGTCCCCACCTATAAGTAATATTCCCAGCTGAAAACTGATTATTTCTCCCGGAATTTTCTTAAGGTCCATTATAGCAGTTTCATAAATATATCCCAGTAGCCCCTGAGTACTACATATCTACCATTATCTTTTTGTATCCTTTTCTCTCACTGCTGGAGCTCATCCTGCAATTAATATAAGTACTTTTCTTTTCCTCTGTCTCAGGTATTCTGCTGAATAACCATCCTGAAAACCTTTCTTTATCAAATTCACATGTTCAGTTCTTTTCAATGTGCCTCCTGCAGCACAGCTATTTTCACTCTCCATTTTTAATATAGTTGACTACTCTTTTGTGTATGTATATATATATATATATATATATATATATATATATATATATATATATATATATATATATATATAGCCATTAACATTTAAAGATAATATTGAAAGGCTCATGTTAAAAAGTTATTATTCCCACCTTTTATTTGTAACAGTTTTAGTTAAGTATTTTTTCCAGCTTTTATGTTACATGTGCACACTAATGTTTGGCAGGTTCAATTTTTATACACTTGTTTCTTTTCATATCCATTTGAGCCTATGTCACATCTTAAAAAACGTTTTTGTTTTATTGAAAGCCCTAACAAAAAAGTGCACCCAATACACCCCCAAAACCAATTAGCTTAATATTAACACAAAAAACTATGTACATCTTCAAAGTTTTACCTTCCTAATAGGAAAATGTCCTAAACTGACAGCCACACTTACAGTCTTGGGTTAACCTAAAAGGAAGGTTATCCATGCTAAGATGCATGGGAACACCCGTACTTCTACTAAGTGATGTCAGTTTTTGTTGTATCTTTTTGCTCTCCCAGAATGAGAAAACACTTAAATGCTTTCAGAAAACATTATCTCCTAGCCATTGAAAGAACGCCATTAAAAGAAAGAAAGAAAGAAGCAGATTTAGGTGAAATATAAATACATGCCATTGTAATCCTCCTCTCTTGTCAGTAGCCCCTTAGTACTACAAATCTATCTTATTTCATCCTCTTCTATTACTACTGGAGTTCCTCTTGCAGTTAATATAAGTACTTGTTTCTTTTGTCCCAGGTATTCTGCTGAGTAACCATCCTTCTAACTTTTCAGTGGGAGTGGTAAGCACTAGGTAGCCTATCTACCACAAGAGGAGTGGTTTCTGGCTCAGAAACTGTAGTTTATTAGCCGTTTGGGCAGTTTTTCCATCCCTTTCAACTTTCTGGTTTAAAAGCCCACTTTTGCATCCATCGGTTTGCACTTGTTTAAGCTCCGCAGATCCAGTTTTGGTGTCCTGCAGACTGCAAGAGCATCAGAAAGTGGAAATAGATACTCTAAATGCCTCCATTTTTATTTTTTTCCTAATTGACTGCTTTCTGCACTTGTTTTTTGTTGTGTTTTTTTAATTTAATTATATTTGTTTAAACTGTATTTGCTTTAATATTGCTACACACTCAAGTGTGCTAGCTTACAGTGCAATTGAATTGTTTTTACTGCTGTTTTAGCTGCTTTTCTGTAAAAAAAAAATTCTATGCTTGTTTCCCACCTTTCCTGTAATTAGTCTAGTCCAGATACAGATTTGTTGTATCCAGGACTGTTTGTAAGCTTCTGAGCCCCCCCCAAGCCTTTCTGTGTTGGAGGGAAACCTTCTAGCTTATCAGTGGGAGTGGTAAGCACTAGGTAGCCTATCCACCACAAGAGAAGTGGTTTCTGGCTCAGAAAATTGTAGTTTATTGGCCATTTGGGCAGTTTTTCTATCCCTTTCAACTTTCTGGTTTAATAGCCCACATTTGCACAGGTTTGCACTTGTTTAAGCTCTGTGCAGCAGTGCAGAGCTGAGGTGAACTATTAACAGTGCCAGAAAATCTGCTCTTCTGTTTTTCCCTTAGATCATGATAGTTCTTTCTCTCTCTCTTGCACTTCAAATAGTTTAATTGCTTTGCACTTCAACAGGTTTTTGTAGCAATTATTGTAGCACACCTAAGTGCCATCAGCACTAGTCATTCTTCATGGAAATAGCTCCAGTACTTAGTAGTTATGACCACCCCTCCTGGCATGATTAAAGGATAGTTCCCTGTGCTTTCTCCTAATAGCCTAGTGCATTTGGGTATTCTGAGGCGGTGTATCAACTGCCTTATGTACACAGACAACCCTCTCCTCTTACCTCCCAACACTCAGACTTGTGAGAGATACACTTATATCACCAAATTGGAAGCTATGCACTCTCCAGCCAAGACAGGACTAGCTGGTGAAGAGGAGAAGGTCAACACCTGCACTACACCACATGGAACACACAGCCCTCCAGAACACCCACCATCACAGCTCTCACATAAACACACACACACACACAAACGCACACCTTTGTGGAGGCTCTCAATAGTAATTTACCCAAACAGCAGAGACCTCCAAGACAGAAATGCACTCGACCACAACACAGCACAAACCACAGGAGACACAGCTCACCTCCGCAGTGTGCCCCTCAACCTAAGCCCCTAAGGCTAAACACCTTGCCCAATACACTGATAGGTGACTCAATAGTGAGGCACACAGATGTCCCACTCACTAGGTTGAATAAGGAGAAGGTAACAGTCAGCTGTCTATCAGGTGCCAGAATCCTACACATGACACATGCACTCAAGTCACTCCACAAGTACAAGTATGACTCTGTCATTGTCCATGTGGGTGTGAATGACCTGAGATGCACCTCCCTGGACTACATGAAAAGAGACATGGTGGAGCTCTTGGATTATGTGGCCCAGGCAGGTATGATCCTAGCCCTGTGCAGTATCCTACCATCCCCCAGAATGATACCGCAGTACAAACAAAAATGATTGACTTCAACAATTGGTTAAGTTTCTGTTGTCATTCTAAGGAGATCCAGTATCTGTCTGCTTGGGATGACATGATTGATAGACCTTGATGCTTTGCCAGAGATGGCCTGCATCTGTCACCCCTGGGTTTCCAGGTACTGGCTAAGGCTCTTGCCACCCCTATAGTGCCTTTTTTAGGTGGTGTTCCAAAGACCAAATTACCACTGTAACAGCTATAAACAAATGCAATCTGAGGGTCATTATGCTCAATGCTACAAGTCTAAATCTCAAGATGCACTCGATCGAAGCACTCCTTAAAATGGAGAACATCAACATTTGTGCTGTAATGGAGACCGAGTTTGAAGCAGCTACCAGGCTATAACTCATTCCACACTTTTCGGCCCAAAACATGGACCGAAGCTCTAAAGGCAGTGGTGTCTCCATATTCATAAAGGATATGCACACCTCCAGACTAGTTGCCCAGCATAACGTATCAGAGATACTTCAGATACAACTAACATTGGGTAATACAGCGATCCAGGTCATAGCCTGCTATAGGTCCCCAACCATGTCCCTTGACTCTCACTCCACATTCCTAAGCACCCTGGAATCTATCAAGGTCCAACCCAACACTCTCACACTAGGAAACTTCAACTACCCCTCCATCAATTGGGAAAAACTACTCAAGCACCAATACATTGGCCCAACACTTCCTGGAATTCATCAATTCCAATGCCATGGACCAGCTCATTCTGACCCTCAGCAGAGGAAGCAACACCCTTAACCTGGTTATTACTAACATAGGTGAATGTTGTTCTACACCACTAGTCAATCCCTCCCTGGTCAGATCTGACCATAAACTAATCACCATGGAAATCCACATCTCACCCACACCTCCTGCAAAGGTAATCACCTTGAAAAACTTCTCCAAAGCTGACTTTGGGCTCCTAAAAACAGAGGTGGCTAACTTCACAGTACCTATGCCAATGGAAAATATCTGCATGACTGCTGAATCATATAGTAATGCACTGTATGAACATGTACATAAATGCATGGAATTAGCCATACATAACAGAACCAATATGCTCTTCTCCAAAAAAGGAAGCCAATCTGGTGGCCCCCTGCCATTAACAAACTCTACAACAGAAGGAAGAAACTGTTGCAGAAAAAGGTGAAGTCCCAAGACTGGAAAAACTCCCTTATTAGCCTCAACAAAAAAATTGAGTTTCCTCATCAAATCCTCCAAAGTCAGCTATGAAGGCAGAATTGTGGCAGACACTAAAAACAATCACAAAGCCTTCTATAGTTATATCAAGAACCTCCATGGCAATACCCATCTTTGCTCTGAGTTACTGCACAATGGTGCCACCTATACTGAGCCAACAGATACTGGCAACATACTGGCTGACAGATTCAGTGCCAACTTTACCCCCCAAAGGAGCAATCACAATACAGGAAGAATGCCAGGCACCTGGCATTACTGCAGCACAGGTTAAAGTTGCATTGTTCAAGGCCAGGAATACAGCTTCCATGGGACCCAATAATATCCCTGGCTGTGTTTTACATAAACTACAAAGCGAACTGGCAAGACGTCTGTGTGCCCTGTTCAGTCACAGCCTCACCTCAGGTTTTGTCCCTACCGAATGACGCACTGCTACAGTCATCCCTCTCCATAAAGGGGGAGCAACTACAGACCCTGGGATTTATCACTCCATTAGCCTGATGAGTCTGATATGTAAAGCTATGGAGTGCATCATCATGGACCTGATTAACAAAGATATAAGAAATCTCCACACTCTAGACCCCACGCAAATTGGCTTTGTGAAAGGGAGTTCGTGCCTGCTCAACCCGATTGACTTGTTTCAGTCAGTCACCAGGGCTGTGGATGAAGATAAGGCAGTGCATATAGCCTACATCAATCTGGCCAAGGCCTTTGATACCACTCCTTCCTCAGGAATTATTGATAAACTCACCAGACTAGGCATCAACCCCTATATCACTAGGTGGATTGCAAACTGGCTCATAGACGGAACACACAGTGTGAAAGTAGTGGACTCTAAGTCAGACTGCTGACCAGTTATGAGTGAAGTCCCACAGGGGTCGGTCCTGGGTCCTCTCCTGTTCGGCATCTACTTCTCAGAAGTCCAGGCCAACACAAAGGGACTCAGGCTGACTAAGCTCTCAGACGGCTGCAAGCAGGGAGCCATTATTAGCTTCCCAAGTGATGCAGGCATCCTACAGAAAGGCCTCACTGAGACCAATAACTGGTGTCGAAACCATGTCCTTAAGCTTAATGCCAAAAAATGCGTTGTTATCCCCTTTGATAAAAACTCAGTTCCTACTAATTACCACATCGATGGGAGCCCACTGAACACTGAAGATGTTATAAGAGATCTGGGGATGCAGGTTGACAGCAACCTCTCCTTTGACAACCACATTGCCACTGTGGTCAGAAAGTCCTTCTATGTGGCACATCTCATCACCAAAGGTTTTGCATCTAGAAAAAAAGAGGTCATAATTTCTCTCTACTCCTTCCTCATTAGACCAATCACTGAGTATAATGCCCTATTTGGCATGTACCTCACTAGACACCTGCAACAGCTGGAGAGGCCACAGAAGTACCTCACAAAGAGGATCCTAGGCATGAAACACATGTCCTACACTGACAGACTCAAAAGACTCCAGCTATTCTCTGTCTCATATCGCATACTTAGAGGCGATCTTTGCTTGAATTACAAAGCCATGTCTGACCCAGCTCTGTTAGAAATGCTACATCTAAAGAAATCCCAATCTCTCTGCACCACATGCTCCAGTGACCTAAACCTCATTACCACAATCAACAGAACATGCTGGAGGGACAGGTTCCTAACTCAGAGACTGCCCATGCACTGGAATAGACTTCCCATACATGTCAAGCAGAGCACTTCACTATCCCTCTTCAAGAGAAATCTTGATGAGAGGATGGGTAATAGAAAACTCACCCTGTGGATCACTCCAGTGGCTATACTTGATAGAGGTGCTGGGAACTAACGTCGAGCGGCACGATGTCAGGGCACTTCTATGGGCTAGGCTTGTAAAGGCTCCAGGGCCATTAGCCTAGTACACACCTATGAAATTATGAACCTAAAAAAAAAACATTTTTTATCAAATTCAAATGCTCAGTTCTTTCTAAATGTGTCTCCTGTAGCATAGCTCTTTATCCGATTGTCTCCTTGGAGACATAAAAAACAGATACAGGATTGTTTCTACAAGTAAATACTTAGTATTTAGCTATTTATTTATTTGCTAGAGGAGAGCTTTATAATATTCAATGATCTTTTATATTTATTTGCTTTCTCTTAAAATGTGTTACTAGATAAAGCCAAGATCCTTAATCCAGTCATTCCCCCATGCAAGAATGAGAAAAAGCACATAATTTCTTCTTGTAGCATAAAGTTTTGAACAGACATTTCTTTTCTTCTTCTACTTTTTTTTTTCTTTACATTGCAGTGCCTATTCTTCTTAAAACTTAAACAAGGATATACTTCTTAAAACCTAAACAAGGATAAAGAGAAAAAAACAGGGGCACCTGTTTATAGTATCCCCATTACACTTGAAAATAACTGGGACAATTTTACTTTATAGCATGCAGATAGCATGGACTTTATAATTATTACTGTTAAGAACAAAAACTTGTTTTACTTACAGTTAAATCTTTCCTTCCTCTTCCCCTCTCCTAAGTGTTCCTCCAAACATTAATGACATGAAGTAGGACAAATGCTTTAGAGACACCTACAATTTCAAAAAAGTCCAATATTTCGAGACTTTCTTGTTCTATCATGTTTAACTCATTACATCCGAGTGACTCCTCCAGGGGCATCTGCAGTTACCTCCTACTGCACCTCTAGGCATCAAATATTGCTTGTTCATATTTGCATTAATAATTCCAAAACCATGCTACATACAAGGTATCAGAATATTTTATTTTGAAGCATACATGATGGCAAACACAGTTGTGCTGATATTTGACCTGTCAGTGAGTATTTGTTAGTACTGTAAGGTGATAACTTAATTTTTTAAAGGCTCAAGCCACGCCCACTGGGAGTTAAAGGTACACACTCAAAAGAGCTGTAGTGGAGGGAATGAGTTAACAAATACAATTAATGCTTTATAATCCCACATTTATTTGTCAATTTCTGAGTTGCTGATTTTACTCCTGTTTATCTCCATCTCCCAGATCCAGTCTCTGCTTCCTTTCCCATGTATGTTCGGTTCTTCTAGTCAACTCTTGTGCTTTTTTCTGTCTCTTAAGCATTTTCTGTTGAAACACTGGAAAAGGTTTCACTGGCACAGTCTCTCTCTGTGGTCTTTATTACCAGAAGAAAAAGAAAAACAATCTCCTCTTGTTTCACAACTGACTTTTTGTTAGGCAAACTGTTGTATTTCCTCCTGAGCATGTACTGCATCAAAAATGATTTTGTCCCCCCACAAAAGAATATTCTGAAGATAGCTGGGATACAGCACTTTGAATCTCATGCATGCTTCTCAACATTCCCTGGTTAGTGGAATATATTTCCTCCTCTTCTGCCTGGTGTACAGTAAGTAATAATTTTACACAAATACTCTGCTGTCTCCCACTTTTAATACTTTGTACTTCTGCCACTGTTTTGTCAGAACCAACTACTTCTGCTGGTAGGATTGCATCTTTACTATTAAAGGTCTACGCTGCTTTCTCATGGCCAGGTATGGAACATACACATGATGCACCCTTTCAATTAACAACTCTTGCTGTGAAATACCAATCCAGTTGCTTATTTGTGCTTTCATCAAATGAATACAGTCTGTTCCTTCCAACTTCTCTTGTACAGCAGAAAATCTTAGATTTTCCTTGCATGCTCTGTCCTCTAATTCAAATATTTTTTAAAACACCTCTTTTTGAGCAGTCTCATATTCAGCCAGCCTTTTCTTCATTTCATCCTCTAATTTTTGCAGTTTTATCACCCTATCTGAATATCTGTTTAAAGCCTCTTCCATTTTATCCATCCTTTTGTTATTTGAGTTGATGTACTCCATCAGTGTTTCATTTATTTTAAACAGTTCTGAGTGTGTTACCTCTAGCTTACTGGAAGTCATGTCTTTCACCAAAGCTGGAGCTTGCCCTGTTTTGTTTTTTTTTTGTTTTGTTTTTTTGCTGGACAGCTGCAGAATTCTTCCCAGTGAGTACTTTTTCCTCACCTTTTATAGTTGATTTTCATTCAAATTCTCTGAATTTCCTTTTTGCTGGCATCCAGGCAATACACCCCCCCCCAAATGAATTCACTGGCTGTCTCTTCTGAGATTCTGTTTTCACACTAGGAGAGCTGAAGTTAAGCTGTAACTCAATGTTCGGCCATCATGGAAGTCCCCTTTAACTGCTTATTTTGATACAGTTAAAACTTCAACCACCTGAAACATGAGGACACACTACAGACAGGCTGTGGTGACCACCACGGAGATGGAGAATATGCACTCATGAAAATCCATGAATTTGTTTTCAGAATACAGGTTCAAAATTTCAGAAAGGACCATGGACTAGACTCTTTAGACTTGTATTTTAAATCAGTTAGCCTGTTAGATCCTTGTATTTTAAAAATGTTAGCCTGTTAGATCCCTTTTTTCTATGTAGACATAAATACAAACACATATATGTACTTACTGCATATATAAATGATTGATTATCCAAAGATGTTACCTTGTCTTTTGTAATATATGCCAGGTATTGTTTTCCAGGATTGTGAGTGTTTATTCTTGGAAGGATTATCATCTTCTCAAGTGGAGAGATATATGTTGGGCCCAACAGAGTTTTCCTACGGGAAAAAGAAACATTTCAAGTATTAAATACTAAATGAATGTCTGCTTGAGTTTTACCTCTGTCTTTGATTATTGTAGCTACGTCATACATGGCAATAATAAATGCTGCAGCTTAAGAGACTGTGGAATGCTAACTTATTGTAGATATACAAATGGATTACACATGCTGAAGAATTTGAATTTTTGGGTTATATTTAGCAGGTATCAGTTGCTGAAGGACATTGAGATGAAGTTGTTGTGTTAGCAGTCAAACTAGAAAATCACAGGAAGTATTGGCTACTTCCCTAAAGCCACAATAACAACTTATCCCTTCACATTAATTTTTGACCTACCCCAGTTGCATGAATTTCTTTACTTAATTCTAGGAATGGTATGGCCAAGAGGGAAAGTATAATACTTTTGGTATGAAATGCAGGCAGGTCAAGGTCTTAAATTAGTAGGAAAACTATTCACTCATGTTTCACATATAATTTAAAAATTGTCTCCCTACCACAACTATTTTGGCATAAATATAGTGAGTTAAGAAGACTTGCTGTTATACTTTTAAAGCAGCTTTGCAGGAGTACTTGCCCAGCTGTAGCCTACATCCTCACTAACTACAGCCAGTAACTCCAAGGCTGATGTACCACAGACTATGAAGAGCACTGAAATGCCATAATCTAAGACTCAGTATTATATATTCCTCTATATTTACCATAACAGTATCATAATTATGAGGACTGCAAGGTAGGTCCTTGGAATTACAATAGCAACTGAAAAAGCCATGAAAAGCAAATGGCTTATTGTTTGTACTTTTTTGGACTTAAGTGCTACACAGACAGTGAAGTAAGTACAATTGTGTGATGTACTTATCATAATGATAGATCACTGAATGTTTCCTGGTTTTGCAGCACTGCATAGATAATCAAAGCCCTCTAAAGGAATGCTATCTTGGTGAAACATTTTTCATACCCAAAGTTCAGTGATGATACACAGAGAACTATTGCTGTCTGCACACATGACATATGCAAATACAATACAGCTGCAGTGAGCATGTTCAGATCAGATTCAATCCATAAAGATAAACATGAGTTATCAATAGAAATATCATGAAACAGATCCTCACAGGATCAAACACTACAACACATATTTGCAATGGTGCAGTAAATGGTCAACAAATAAATACCCACACCAAAACTAGCACATCTAGACACCCTTCTAACAGAAGTGTACTAGTTATTGATGAGTTCATTGTCAGACACACTGACTCATCTCTCAAGAAAGCTAAAGAAAGAGAGGATGACAGTGAGCTGCCTTTCAAGAGCTAAGATCTCAGACATATCAAGGGCCCTAAGGACCGTTAAGCCAAACAAATATGATTTTTCCATGGTATTAGTCAATGTGGGTGTGAACGACCTGGTGCATAAAACCCTAAAGGATATACAGAAAGACATAATAGAGTTCTACATGCATGTCACAAATGCAGGTAAGATCATGGTTTGAGTGGAATCCTTTCTTCTCCATGAAAGATACTAAAGTATAGGGGAAAAATAATTTGCTTCAATAATTGGCTGCATAGTTGGCATAATTCTAGGAGGATCCAGTATGCATCACCACAGGAAGAGATGCTAGACAGTCACTCATAGTTTGCAAAGGATGGCTTGCAGCTTTCATTCTAGGGCTTCTGCATACTGGCCAAAGCCGTTGTTGCCCACATAATGCCTTGTATAGACAGAGTCTAGATACTGAAGCTCCCAACCTCAAATCAGAAACATATGAAGCACCAGACCACATCAAGGTGTCTCTACTCAATGTCAGAAGTCTAAATAACAAACTACCTGATCTTTAGGGCCTGCTGCATTTGGAGTACATAAATGTATATGTTATTATATAAACTTGGTTTAAAAGTACAGAAAACACACTCTTCATACCAGGGTTTTCCACCTACCATAACTTTCAGCCCAATGGCAGCTGCACTGGATTATCCATATTTGTTGAAGACTACATCATTTCTAGGTGGTTCCCCAATTACCCAAGACCTGAACTGTTTTAGATCAAAATCACACTAAACAGGGCCAAGTATCAGATCACATGTTACAGGATCTATGCGCTCAGAAAACCACATTTAGTTTCCTAAATAAACTGGATGAACTTCAAATTAATATGGATTAAATTATTCTAAGAGAATTTAACCACCCCATAACAAACCGAGACAACCTACACCTTAACTTTTTTAATTTTATTCTTAAAAATTCTTTGATTTCTTAAAAATAAAAAAAATCCCTGGACCAAACTGTCACGGAAACCACTGGAGGACAAATATTCCTGACATACTCCTTACCAACACGGCATCAGTATCAACCATCCTAAAGATAAGTTCTCCAGAAAAATCCAATCACTCAAAATCTCCATTAGTTAGATGTAAATATCACACAGTTCAGACACTTCAAACGGACATACCTTTTGGTATACTTCTACACTTCTATGATGAAGTCTCTAAATTCAACTTTAGCTATCTTACTCAAGATACTGACAAAGTAGCTTTCAGCAAGAAATATTACTTATAAGTAGAGAACTAGAACTTGATCTGCAACAGTGAGGATGCATCTTGGAGACCTAGAAGGGAAATATAATAAAAGAGGGTGGTAGGAAAGACGTTAATTCAGTAGTATGAACTCAGACAGAATTTACATATTATTCCTTAAAGTAAAATAACAGGGCTAGACTATTCAGAAATTATATTTAACAGCAGCATGTGCATTTAATTAAAAGCTTTAACACACATCCAATAACTAGTGCAGATCACATACCAATAAAAACTAAGATAAAAATGTAAGGCAATGAAGACAAAATGAGACAAAGGTGCTTTCCCACCTGCCTGTTAAAAAGAGAGAAATTTAATGAATTGTTAGTGGAAATCATTTGAGAGTTATTAGGGAAGACAGAAATTTCTTTAGAAGTTAAGGTTACTGAGTGGTTAAAATGAAAATGGAGTTTAAAAATAACACAGAAATAAAAGAAAAATATATGTTTAAGAAGCAATAGGAATTATTTCGAGGAACAGGAAAAGATAAAAATATTGCATAATAAGGTGAACCTCTCAAAACAAGAAGAGGCACAACTGCTTAGTGCTAAACAGAAAATAAGAGAGTATTTGGATAATATGCATGTGTTTTGAAAGACTGCTGCTAAGCAACTGTTTTTTGATAAGTACAAAAACTTTTAGCACAATGACATAGGCAACAGAGAGTAGAAAGGGTTGTTGCCAGACTTAGGGAACCTATAACAATAAAAATAACCAGAAATCCTGTAGCGATATTAGAGATATTTCAGAAATTTTATGAGAATTTGTGTAAAACAGAGAAATATGGAAATCAAGAAAGAGCACAAATGGAAATTGTCACATAAGGCGATATTATCAGCTTATCTGGAATTTTGTAAATAGTTATATGTCATTTATGAATATTATAGAAGTGTGACAGAGGGAGATACTGCCAGCACAGCTGTCTTGAATTTTGTAAATGGTTATATGCCATTTGTAAATATCAACATGAGTCATATGCTTGTTTTACAAATGTATTAGAACTGTATGTCATATAAGATGGTTTGTACAGACGTTTGTGCTGAAGAGATATGTTGTAGAGTACACAGCTTAAAGATGTATTCACAGTGTACCCTATTGCAAAAGAGCATAAATGCATATAAACTATTGCAACTGTGTAAATGTTTTAACAGTGGGAGCTGGCACATAGCAAGTTAACTTGCAAAACTTCATAAAAAAGTTGAAATTAAATTATTTTATAACCACGTAATAAAAGAGATGATATTTTTTAGTTTCAGTGCAACAGGAGACATAATGTCTAGAACTAGAAGTTTTTTCTATTGTCTTTAAATGTGGAGGAACATAAATTATTTTATGACTTCCACCATTTTCCAAAAGATCTAAGGTCTATGTGTTTTACCAGGTAGATGCTAAAATTAATGTTTTTTACTTGGGCTAGTCACATGACAAGACGTGATGTCATGCTGCAAGTATCACAGCAGCAATATTTGCGATATTAATTTAAGAACTCTCTGAGAGAGACTGTGCATTCTCTATTTATATTTGACCTGACAACATCAGCTGGAAAACCCACTAACCACATCTGTCTTACCTTGCTATGAGTAAGTAAGTCTAGGGCACAGTAATTTCTCTTAAATACAGTTAGGAATATAATGAAGTATAGCTTAAATAGTTTCTTTATTTATTTGAGACTGTCCTACAATGTTGTTTTAAATATTTCCTGTGATTTTGAACTCTGAAGTAACAGTGATTGTTTACTGAGTGTTTTCTTGTTCATTTATTTATTATTAAATGTATTTAAACCTTTCCATTGTGGCTGGTCTGTCTAGAGATATTTAAGCTCTTAGAGTACTTGCATATCTATTTGGTGACACTGTGCAGGCCACTCCTAATAGCCTTGCTCTTGATCAAACTGCCATTTGTATTAACAGGTGCATTATACATTAAGATTGGACACCCTACATTAAGGGCCATAACGTAGATGATAATGAGTGGCTGGTGGCAGTCAAAATACCTTATAGTCTGGGCAAAAGGGAGTATAGATAGTAAACATGTGCCAGCCTTTCCAGGTGTGTGTGTGTCTGTGTATAAATCAAATCTCAAAGTGTGTGTGTTCAGCTACTTGGGCAGGGTCACGAAGCACTGGCTGGACAGAGAGGGTGCTGGAGGTCTTGGCTTGGCCACTCAACTGAGATCTCAACTCTACAGCTGTGTCAGTGGGGAGTCTTATTGGGGATATGGAGAAAGAGGGAGAAACCAGCCCCAGACTGACTGTGTTCTCTGTGTGTTCTTAAGGGAAATTGCACTTTACTTTGTGTGTACTTGTCATCTTCCCAGTGTGCACGTCCCCCACTGTTGCCAGTGGTAAGGATTGAGGCTCCTTGATTACTAGGCCAATGGTGGGGCACCACAGAAATATTCATGGAAGACTTAAGTATGCTGATGTTAGAGGTAGATGAGGCTCAACAATTAATAGTTAAGACAGGAGGAGATGAGATAAAATCAGTGATGTGTAATCAATCTCCAGGAAAGTCTCCAGGAACAGATGATATTTCTGTGGAAGTTTGGAAGTTACAAGGGAAGAAAGTAACAAAGATATGGAGGGTTTTGTTAACAATACTTTAAAAGGAAGGGAAGAACTAACACTTTGGAAGAAAGCAGTTTTGGCTGTAATACCCAAAGACAGTAAAGACTGATCAGACCCATCTTCATACAGTTTCATTTCAATTTTAAAATATGATTATAAAGTGTTTGTTTCTATGCTAGCTAAAAGAATGGCACAGGTGTTAACAAAATTGCTAAATATGGATGAATGAAGTTTTGTGGAAGGGAGGTAAACATCTGACAACATTAATAGAATAACAATGATCCAGAGGGAATCAGAATATAAGAAAATACCACTGTTGGGTCTTGATGCAGAGAAAGCATTTGACAGGATTTTAGGAGTATGGCAATGGAAGCATTTGCATTCCCTAATACAATAGTAAGGTTAATTAGGAGGGCATATGGATTGAAGGTAAGAATTAAAGCAAGAGGGTTCTTCTCTGATAAGTTGTATCTGAACAGAGGACAAGCCCTCTTTCCCCTTTGTTATTTGTTTTATATATAGAGCCACTGGCAAAGAAAATAAGAGACTCAGAAATTCAAGGATATACTTGGTATGGAAATCAAGAAAAGTTGTATTTATTTGCATATGATATTATTTTGTACCTCATAAATCCAAAAAAATGACATCTGAGTGTCATGAAACATTTGGAGACAATTTCAAGTCTTTTCAGAAGATAAAATTTATGAAGATAAAACAAAGGTTATAGCTGTAAATTATGTACCCACACAGGAGTTAGTTCAGCAATACCATTATTTATGGGGACATGATAAAATTAAGTATTTAGGTGTATGGATTACAAAGGTTTCTGTTATGCTAGCTAAGGATATGTGGGAAGAGACTAAACCAAAGGTAATACAAAAAACGAGAAATTGGAAGCTCTTGTTTATGGATATGGATAGTAAGATACAAGCAGTAAAAAGATTTTTAGTCCTTTTAGTTTTATATGCAGGTCAGGCATACTGTTATCACCCAGAGTAGAAGTTGTGGACAATAATTACTAGAGCTGAAGGAATTTATCTGGATGGAAAAAGGGCAAGGGTTAAGTGAGATAGGCTGCTCCTTCAAACAGAGCAACGTGGTTTAGGATTACCTGATTTGAAGGGATATTTTAGAGATACACAATTGAGGCTCATATGCATAACACAACCAGAAAGTTATAATTCAAAGTGGAAAGAGATGATAAAGATGAAGCAGGAGAGAAATTCAAGTAATAAAGAGAGAATGGGATTTTGGATGCAGATCCTTAAGGAGAAAAACAACCACCATACATAATATTATATTCATAAACTAGCAGAAAGTAATCTAGAACTAAGCCAACATGTGAATGGAGAAAATAGATTCTGCTGATAGGGATGACTGCAATTAGGAGTACCCAGAATAGGCAGGAATAGGGGGATGGAATTTACTGAAGAAAACTGTCAAACAAATCAAGATACAGGGAGCACATAATTAGAAAGGGAAAGATAATAGAATGGGAGAGGCCAATAAGACATTTAGACATCAGGCTACAGATTGCCTTCCCTATCATAGATGGATAACTGAGTACTGGCAAAGAGAACGGGATAAGGGAATCCTAAGTGAAAGACTTGCTCTGGTAGAGTGTTTAGCTGAATCTAGAACAGAAGCTGCTGTTTAAAAATGGATAATCAATGCAGCATATAAAATACTGCACAATAACTACAAGAATCAGTCAGTGGACGTTAGAAAAGATTGGGAAAAGCGATTGAATAAGTAATTTACAAGTGAACAATTGCAGGACATATGTATAGCTCCCAAATATGCAAAGTTGAAAAAGTTTAGGATTTTGCTTGAAAGTATTTGCATAGGTATTTTCATACCCCAAGTGGACTAAAAAAAAATTTTCTCAGGCAGATGTAAAATGTTGGAGACAATCGAGAAGAAAGAGGCAACTGGGAACATATGTTTTGGGAATATAATGAGTTGGCATACTTGTTGTGACATCCAGTTAATATTCCACTGAACTGCCACCAAATAATGTGACATTTGGACAATATCCCACTGGACTATCAACAATAATGTGACGTCCCCTACTATCCTGAATAAGTAACTAAGGAGCTTCAATCCTCACTACTAACTCCAATGTGAGACTGTCACATAAATGGGAGTAATATTTCACAATTTTACCCTAAGAGCAAAACAGGAACATGCTCTATAGCCTAGAATTGGACTGTATTCTTCTGTCACCCCCAGTTATAACTCCTTATTACACAATTCCGAGCAGACCTCTGATACACTCACACTTAAATAAATTAAATCTCACACATCCAAACACTTCTGGGAAAGCCTGACACAGATTTCCAGCTGTGTCCCTTCCCCAAAATAATACAGTAATGCTGTCACCAATCAGAATGTCTTCATGCCCTTTTAAAGGGGTGTCCAATTATGAAAATTAGATATTAAAACAAAGTAGCAAATGACCTAAACAGCCAGGCTTTCGGAGTGTCCCGAGAAGTTATCAAGGCAAGCATAAACACTGGGCAGTCACTAAGGAAAACACTGCTTGACCAGCCCCAATGTAAGTTAATAAAAATATTTAATAAGGAGCAAAAATGATTAAACATATAAAACAGTAATTTCCAATAAAAAAATAAAAAAAAGCCGGAAATAAAGACATCCAGACACCTTAATTTGGTTCCATTTGCGATAACGGTTCTGTTTGCGGTAACAGTTATTTTTTATTTGTTTGTTTACTCTCTATGATTTTTGTAAATGTGTATCATGAATGGTTTGCTGAAAAGGTATAAGTCACATTTGGGCGTGGATGTGTTGTTTTTCAATGTATTTGGGGTGCCTTGTGTGTTTTCAATGTGGGAAGGGAGGTGAACAGAAACTTATCCGGACGAGGTGAATACCAGCCGAGGTCTCTCAGCAAAAAGTTATATCCGGGCATTTATGCCTTGCTTTTCGAAATAACTGGATACATAGCACAGTTGTGTGACTTCAGCATCAGAAGAGGTGAACAACAACTGATTTGTTGTTGTTGGAACTGAGAAATTGCAGCATTTATTATTATAACAATATACTGTTTCCAATTTGCCCTTTATTGTGACTTATTGTTTCATCATCTTTTTTTGGGGGACATATGAGTGTTCATTATCTAATTGCCATATCCATCGTGGCGTCCATATTGGTAAATGCTTTATGTATTTTTACTAGCAGTGTATTTGTCAGGCTGTAATGTTGTTGTTGCTGGCAAACATGTTTTGATTTGCATGATTGCTCACTTAATTTCTATGCTGCTGAAAGCTGTATTTGTAGTACTTATGCTATGAACCATTAGGTCGCTGAATCAGTAGTGAATTTGGTTGCTTTATGTTACAATATCATCATTGGGCCTAAAAACATATTTATTATACTGGATTTTTATTTCTAAAATAGGTAGTTAGATTTTATATACGATTTTTTGTTCTGGTGAAATAAGTGTGCACAGACCAATATTTTTACCATTATAATACAATTTTTCTTATAGATAACCAGTCTATTTGTTATGTATGCATAATTTGACCAGTGTATCTATATTAGGTGACATTTATTTGTCATTGAACAGTGCTTTTGAATTTATTTATTTATTTAACATTTGTTAACCGGGAAAGTCCGACTTGGAATGAAGCCAGTTTTCAGTGGAGGCCCGGGGAGAAAGGCTCCAGATGCATGTCTTTGTAACGTAGGAGGAAACTGGAGCACCCGGAGGAAACCCACATGAATGCAGGGAGAACATGCAGACTCCACACAGAAGGCACCCCAGCCGAGAATAGAACTGGAGAACCTCTTGCTGTGAGGCGATAATGCTACCGCTGCACCACTGCGCCGTCCATTTTGCATCTTCACATTTTGTATACATCCTTTGTTTTTTTCTTGGGGGGGGGGGTTGTATACAAAGACTGGTTTTGATGACGCTTGAACTCAAATGTGTTGTTTTTGATGGTTGACGTTTGGACAAATAGTTATGCTTCTGTGTTCTAGTCTATAAGATTGTGGCATAAACGTTGCTATATGGACATTTGGGAACTTTTATCATTCTTGTTCCTTATACATTTCTATGGGCATTAATCTCTTTTTTACTTTGGGTTTGCAGTTGTCGAACTATGTTGAGGAACTCATAACCTTTTGCCTGACCAATACTTCCTGGCCATACAGCTGCTCCCTAACACACAAAATATAACTCACACACTCAAATACCTATCCCTTCAAATCTCTTTCCCCATCAACAACAAACTCCACCACACCTCTTATAGTGTACCTTTAATACAACACCAGTCTCATACAGTTTTAGATATTACCCTTGCATACACCCCTTTCTTTCTGAAACTAAATAACATGAGTTACACATATCTAACCCAACTACTAAAAACATCATTCTATCCATTAATAATCTTCACCCTACTCCTACTTTCCATCTTGTCCTCCTACCACACTCAACTTCATAACCACACCACATCCCCATGGCAAACAGATTCCATAGCCAATCCCATCAAAGTAATTAACTTCCCTATATTGCCATGCGACCTTATCTCCTCCCAAGCCTTCTCTTACTCATGCAATAAACTGATAATCAAAACTAATTCACACTCTTCTCAAAGACAAACTAAAATAATTCACAAATTAATCAAACTCTATTTACACCTACTCCATAAACTCACTTGTAGTGGAGAAATACACACCAATCCAGAACCCAAAACATCAGCCAACTCAAACTCAAATCAGCTACATCTCCTATACCATAGACCTAACTCAGCTCTCCTCTCCTCTTCTTAAACATTAATGCAAGAAGTATACTTAACAAAATTCAAGACCTTCATGCTCTACTAGCTCTATACAAACCAGATATCTCTGTGTTAACTGAAACATGGCTCAAACCACAACACCATAATAATGAGATTACTGCCCCTGGTTATAATATCATCTGAAGAAATTGATTAGAGAAAAAGGGATGGAGGTGTTGCAATATTATTCCGAAAATCATCTCACCATAAAACAACTAGATTACAATACCCAAGAAGTCAAAGATGTAGAACTAATCCTTGCCAAATTAAAACTAAATTCCAACAAACACATAATTATTGCAGGTGGCTATATCCCACCAGGTAATAACATCACTGTAATGGAAAGCCTGCTTAATTGGATCTCCAGCTCCCTACCACATGAAACCATACTATTAGGGGACTTCAACACATGAAACCATACTATTAGGGGACTTCAATATTGACTGGCTTAACTGCTCCAGTCATAATCCCCCTGCCTTTATTAACCTCCACAGGTTTACCCAAACTATAACCACCCCCACTAGAATGACAAAACATCCAAACGCCAGTCCATCTTAGACTGGATCCTGGTATCTGACCCCACTCTTGCACAGCAATCGGGCTGTCTTCCAGATACCCTAAGTGACCATCATCCAACCTACCTAATTAGGAACAGATCCCAAACCATCAGCCAACCTATCCTCAGAGTAGTTCGAAACAAACAGACCTTTACAGCTACTCACTTCATCAATGCACTAAAAAGCTGCAACTGGACTCCCCTAAAACAACTATCTCTAGACAAAGCCATCGAATGCTTTAACACAACCTTCAAAAAAATCTTAAATCATCATGCACCCCCCCCCAAAACCATTAGAATAAAAACTAACTATGCCCAATGGCTAAGAAAGGATACTAAAACTATAATGAAAGAAAGGGACAAGGCCTGGATTCAATATCAAAAAAACAAAACCACTACTTTGAGACAAAACTATCTAGAACTCTGTAACAAAGCCAAAAAATAAATCAAACTAGACAAATCTAGCTACTATAAAATATGCAAGAAAAATATTTTCACAATCCCCAAAAATTCTGGGCCACAATAAATGGTATACTACACCCAGGAAAGTCCACTGCTCCAACCCCTGTGCTACCAAATAACCATGAAAACATTCCCACTCAATTTAACAAATTCTTTATCGAAACAGTCCAGACCCTTGCCAATGCCCAAAATAGCATTATCAGCCCCACACCAGTAATTACACCAACCCATCCCAATATACAAAACAATAAAGCCAGTTTTCACCTTCACTCCGTGTCCACTAAGACAATTTCTAAACTCCTTAGGAAACTTAAACCAACCACTCTAGCTGCTATGCTACCAGCAGACTTCCCTCAGATATCATCTGAAGCTATAGCCTATCCTGTCGCTATTCTCATAAATAGATCTCTATTAGAATGCAAAGTTCCCACCTCATGGAAAACATCACATATTATTCCACTGCACAAAGAAGGTAACTCCTTAGAGCTCACAAACTATCGCCCAATAGCAATCCTATCATCTTTACCCAAAATATTAGAAAGAGTTGTTCATAATCAACTAATGCAGTACCTCCAAAATAACAAGCTACTCCCCATATCCCAGCATGGCTTTAGACATTCTCATAGCACCACCACAGCATTACTAACATTCACCAATATAGTTAACCACCATAGAAACAAGGGTCTATTTGTTTCTTCCATATTCTTAGACTTATCAAAAGCCTTTGACATGGTAAATCACAGTATGCGTTTTGAAACTCTATCTACCCTAAATATAAGTCACCCCTCTATATCATGGTTCAACAGCTACTTATCTGGCCATCAGCAAGCTGTCCTATGGCAGGGACAACTGTCCCCCCTGTTAACAGTTACCATAGGAGTCCCTCAAGGATCCATCCTTGGCCCTTTGCTGTTCTTTTTATTTACTAACAAGATCTCTTCATCCTCACCCACTGCCTCAGTAGTACAACATGCAGATGACACCACCCTTATATGTGCTGCCCCACTGTAAGTGAACTACAAACCCTAACCCAAAATAACTTCACCCTAGCCGAAACTTGGTTCACTAACATCAAACTTTTTCTTAATCCCAAAAAAAACCAAATTCTTTTCAGCCCAGGCAAATCTCCTCCCCTAAATAGTTATTTCACCATCTACTCTATAGAAAACATTCAAATTAGTCCAATCACACACACTAAACTGCTAGGTGTAGAAACAGACAATAACCTGAGGTTCAAGATCCACATAGCACAAACCATCAAGAGAGTTAATAAAAAATTTGGACTCCTCTACAGGAACAAACAGTTTATGACTAAACACACCAAAGCAACCATCGCAAGGACTCATCTTCTATCCACCCTCCTCTATGCCTCTCCCATCTTGACTAATCTCACCAAACCGATCTAAATAAAATGGAATCTTGCTACAACAAGATTGCTAAGTTTGCTACTGAAGCCTCATATAGGTCTCACCACTGTCTATCCCTTAAGCAGCTTAACTGGCTTGAGTTGCTTCATATACTTCTACTCAATCAACTCTCTATAGCCCACAAACTGTACTACCTTCCTAAGAAAATCCCAGCACTTCAGCATCTAATATAGACCCACATTCCCTCTAGAGCCTTAAGATCTAGTAACCAGAACCTCATAACTGTTATCCAACATAGAAATGATGCCGGTAAATCCCTCTTTGCCAGCATCATTGCTAAAACCTGGAACACGCTACCAACCCAAATAACTTCTGCCACATCCTTTATTCATTTCAAAAACTCCTGAAAACCCACTATTTAAGTGACTAGCTATGTTCATGTCAATCACCAGGCTAACCCAAACTAAGAGAACGTTTCTGTGTATAGCTAAGTATAAACAGTTCCCCTGAAAGATTGTGAACCCGTTGATATTTACTTGACAAAACTTATATCTGTAAAAATAGGTATACATGCATTTGCGCGAATGACCGATGTGCAAATGTGTCGACAGCAGAACCCCAGGATCGCGGAATGTCGAATCTGCAGATGTCGAACATGAGATTACCGAACACCGGCCAGGGTACTATTCCCCCCTCTCGACCCATGGTAGTGCTTGTTGCAGTGGTTGTGCGATCGGGAATTTCAAATTCGACGTTGCATGCGACATTCCGAGCATTCAGATGTAGGAGATTCGACATTTAGGTTCGGCATTACGATGGATCGACCTTTGGTCACGCGACCAAATGCATGTAAACCGTAAAAATAATACAAATGCTGTTTTAAGTTATTATGTACCACAATGATTGTCTAGTATAAGAATTGTTAATCTCTAACATACTGTGTATGTTTGCTATAAGTATAGCCTATTTTTTTTCTCTTCTCTCATGTACTGTATTGTATTGGGGAGCTTTTCTCCCCGGGCCTCCGCTGAAAATGGACCTGTGTCCAATCGGACTTTCCCAGTAAACAAATGTAAAATAAATAAATAAATAAACTAAACAAAAAGAACACAATCACCATGAAAATGAAATCAATACTGAAGGACAGAAATCCAACACTTAGAAAAACTCTAACTGATCTAACTGATTAATTATAATTTCCTAACCAGCTAAAGAACACTATCACTGATCTGAACTAAATTACTACAATAGAAAAAAGGCAGGCTTATAGTTCTTGGTGAGTCTTTTTGGGTATCCCCTGCACAATATACCTGTGAACTGTTCACAGCTGGCTGTTAACTGGCTGTAACTGACAACTGACTACTGACAACTGTAACTGACAACAACTGTCTTCAACAGGCTCTTTTATAGACAAGCCTGTCATAACTGTTCCAGTTCTAATTTTAATTTCACATTTTGAAAATCTTCCAGTTCTAATTTTAATTTCATATTTTGAAAATCAACCAACAGCTGTTTACTGAAGTTCCTTCCTGTCTTTCAGCTTCTGACAGTAACACATAGCAACTGTCAGCATTCCAATGACATAATCTGCAGATTAGCTGAATCTGAGAAAGTTTGCCTTTAGAATCTTTCTTCACAGACATGCAGTTAGAAATGTAAAAGGACAATGTTCAAGTCTTTAAAACATTCTGGGCAAACAGTTCATAAATCAACATGCAAGAACGTATTTACAATATCATAGCTAGTCATGCTGACATATGATACACAGGTTAATCTGAAATTATGTACACAAACTCAGCCAGGCATACTAGCACAAATAAAAGTGTCTAACTTCTTCATAGTTGTAACTAAGGAAATGATACTTTAGTGCTGGGACACAGGAAGTGAATTGCTTAGGCATAGTAAGTCCTTGTTAGGTCTAATTCTGGTGCCTGTCAAAAAACAATTGCTAGAAAATGGAAATCAAAGTTGAAACCAACTGCATCTAAAGTACTGAATATTTTGACAGAGATAAAAAACTGAAGTGTGATCTTTTGAAAAAGGAAGGAGCAAACTGTATAGAAATAAATGTAAATTGTGGGAACAATATATGCAGAATAATGTTGTGAAGGAGGATTGACGTTTAAGGGAAGGTAGGAATTGAACAACTTATGTAATGTTGGATTGATAATAGTTATAAAAAAGAAAGTATGTGATACATAATGCATGTAACTGGAGCATGCCTCTCAACCTCTTAGTTCAAGAAATCTGGACAAATACTGACAAAATGGGGGACAAAGGTGCAAAAATAGGCACAGATTTTAAATATTGCTCTTATAAACTTAGAAAGTTGCTAGACTAACAGGGTTTGTGTTAGCATACATTTTCTGAAGGATATGGTGTCTGAAACTGAAATGTATGTCATTATTTAATGACTTCAATCCTCAGTTCACCACAGTGATTGTTAGAAAACAAGACGTTATGTACTCACCATAACGTTTGATGTATGTAGTCCATCTCGCCTCACATTCTTACCCGTGGGTTCGGAGCCGAATATCGGCTCCGACTCTGCCGATTTTTCTAGCTCGAAGTCTTTCATTGGCTGGACTAAGCAAGGTATCCCATGGTGCACTGCTCCATATCCCCAGATCTAGTTTGCTGCAAAACTCATTTGTACCCCATGCACACACCACATCCAGGTAAAAGAATAAGCCAAGTAAGGGAACTCTGCAGATGAACAACCTAACCTCCAAATCCTCCAGGAAGGGGGAAGGTGGGAGGGTAAGTAAGAATGTGAGGCGAGATGGACTACATACATCGAACGTTATGGTGAGTACATAACTTCTTGATGTTATGTAGCCCTATCTCGCCTACATTCTTACCCGTGGGACAGCGTCCCTAGCACCTACATCCTGGGTGGCTCATAGGAAAATACTCCAGAGAACTGTGGAGCCAAAGGATGACCTGCCCCTAGAAACCACGTCCAAATTGTAATGAGAAACAAATGTGTGAGGAGAAGCCCAAGTAGCTGTAGCACATATATCATCCATTGACAATCTGGCCTGATAGGCTGTAGATGTAGAAACAGCCCGAGTAGAGTGAGCCTTGACCGGAAATTGCAGATCTTTACTTCCTGCTTGGTAGAAGAAAGAGATGCAACTAGATATCCATCTAGATAGGGTGACCTTGGAGACCGGGGACCCCATTCTGTTTTCCAAAAAGGAAACAAAAAGTTGATCAGACTTCCGGATATCTTTTGTTCAGTGCAGATAGAAGCGTAATTGTCTGTGTACATCCGACTGATGAAATCTAAATTCTGCCTTGTTCGAAAAGTGAGGAAAGAACACAGGCAACTCGATGGATTGATTAAGATTAGACACAGAAGCCTCTTTAGGAAGGAATGAAGGGTTTGGTCTAAGACAGACCCTGTCCTTATGGAAAATTAAGTATGGAGGTTTGATGGAGAGGGCTTGAATTTCTGAAACTCGCCTTGCTGAAGTGATTGCTATTAAGAAGGCTGTTTTCCAGGTCAAGAATTTCAATTCGCAGGTAGCTGCAGGCTCAAAAGGTGGTAAATTAAGGGCTTGTAGAACAAAACTGAGATCCCAGGGCATGACTGGTTCGGAAACTGGGGGACGGAGCAACAGAGTACCCTTCAGGAAAGCCTTGCATAGTCTATGAGCCATGAGACTAGGCTCATTCGCGACATGAAAATTAGAGATCGCTGCCAGTTGAACTTTGATGGTAGCTGATGTGAAACCCTGATGGAAAAGCATAGACAAAAACTCCAAGACTGAAGCGATTGGAGCTGTGTAAGGATCAATGCCTCGGGTATGTGCCCAGATAGAAAACCTCTTCCATTTACTAGAATAAATCTTTCTAGTGGATGGTTTATGAGAGGACGATACTATATGAACCACTTCTGGTGAGAAATTATGAAGTCTAACTAATGATGGAAGTGGAGTAGCCAGGCTGTCAACCGGAGGGTCATCAGGGAGGGGTGGAACTGTCCCGACATGTGTGTCAGTAAATCTGGTTGAGGGTCCGGAGTTCAAGGAGTGTCCACAATGTATTGCTGAAGAAAAGGGAACCAGACTTAGCGAGGCCAGTGTGGAGCAATCAGAATCATTTTGCTTCCCAAGGATTGCGCTTTCTGAATCACCTTTGACAGCAAAGGAAACAGAGAGAAAGCATAAAGCAGACCAGAGGGCCAATCGTGAAACAGAGCATCCCTGAGTGACTCCCCCTGTGGGGGGATCAGCGTGAAGTAGTTGCTGCACTTTGCATTGAGGGGGCTGGCAAAAAAGTCGCAGCAAGGCTGACCCCATCTGCTGAAGATTTGCTCTGCAACCAGGCAATTCAGGGACCACACATAAGGCATCAGAATAGCTCTGCTTAGCCTGTCTGCAATCACATTGGACTTCCCCGGAATGTGCACTGCCACCAGAAACCGTTGGGAAGTTACTGCCCAATGCCACACTCGCATGGCGCCTCTGCACAGAGGTTAAGACCTGGTTCCCCCTTGCTTGTTTAGATACCACACTACTGACATTTTGTCCGAGTGTATCGCAATTGTCCCTAGAGGTAGAACACTCTGAAGTGCTTGCAACGCAAGTAGCACTGCTCTCATCTCTAAGACGTTTATATGCAGATGTATCTCGTGTTCTTGCCACATGCCTTGGACTGTCCTGCCAAGATAATGCCCCCCCACCCCATCTGGGAGGTGTCCGTGGTCACCGTGGCAACCGGGATGGGTGGAAAGAATGGCCTTCCCCTGTCCAAACTGTTGGTGCAAAGCCACCAACAGAGGTCCTGCTTGCATCTGTCCGTGAGCAAAATGGGGTGAGAAAGTGGAAATCTCTGGAGAGACCATTGAACAAAGAGGAGCCATTGGAGAATTCTCATGTGCAATCTCACTAGAGGGACCAACATGATTGTTGCTGCCATGGTCCCTAGGAGCTGGAGAACCCATCTTGCCCAGCATGTGTATCTGTTGTTGTAAGACTCTGATCCTCTCCTGTGGTAAAAATGCTCTCATTCAAATGGTGTCTAATGCTCCTAAAAAGGTGACACGCTGCGAGGGCAATAAAGCAGATTTTTCCCAATTTATTGTTATACCCAACTGGTGACATAGAGTGATGGTAGCGTCCCTGATTTTAACTAGTTGATGCCTGGTGGGGGCGGAAAGGAGCCAGTCGTCCAGATACGGAAACACTTGGAATCCCTGACATCTCAAGTGAGCCGTCACCACTGCCGTACACTTGGTGAACACCCTGGGGGCTGTGGTGAGACAAAAGGGCAGGGCTCAAAACTGGAAATGACTGGCTCCCAGCCAGAAGTGTAGGTGACTCCTGGATGCCCTGTCCATCTTCACATGGTAGTAAGCATCCTTGAGGTCGATGGAGCACATCCATACCACCTCTCCCAACAATGGGAGAATCGATTGTAGCGTGACCATATGGAACTTGGACTTGTGTACATAGTTGTTCAGTTGGCTGAGATCTACTATGGGTCTCAGGTCCCCTGTTCTTTTCAACACCAAAAAGAATCTTGAGTAAGTCCCTAATCCAAATTGGACTGAGGGGAGACACTGGATGGCCCCTTTTCCTAGCAGCTTTGAGACCTCTGAGGCTGCTTGATCCCTTTGACTGGGTGGAATATCTGGGATTTTTCTGATTGAAGGGGGGTCTGAAGTAAACGGAATGAGATAACCTCCGGAAATTATCCGTAATACCCATCAGTCCTGGGTGATGCTTTCCCAGGCTTCCGGATATAATGAAATTCGACCCCGACTGGCTCCGGATAAGCACAGCTGGGCGCTCCCTCAGGAACGAGAGTAGGGAGAGCCACGAAAGGAATCATGGTCTCCTGAATTGCGGGGGCCCCCTCTGCCTCTGGGGTGACGTCTCCCTGAATAACCTCCTCCTCCTCTGCCTCTGGAGGGGGGTTCACCTTGTGCGGCAGGAAAAAAACCTTTGTGATTTCTTGAACCACATCTTCCCCCCCACTGGGCCTTGGGATAAGGCCTAGAAGGAAGGGAAAAATGGACCCCTATGGCAAACAGAGTCTTTCCCTCATGCTCGCACCTGGTGAGGGTGTCTTTCACTTTGGTCCCAAACAAAGAAGAACCATCAAAGGGGGCTTCAGTGAAGGAAGACTTGAAGGTCTCCGCAAAGTGACACAGGCGCAGCCAGGTTTGCCTTCTAAGGGTGACTCCTGAGCTTGCTGCCCTACTCACTCCCTCGGCTGCATACGAAATGAGCCGCATGGATGAGTTGACAATGGAACTTAAGGGTAGAGACCTGGGCGTTAACAGTCTGAGCCACTGCCTCAGGAACATTACCCGCAACAGTATCTCCTAACTCCTTGAGGAGATCTCCCTAGAGCCAAGTGAAGTGAGACAGGTAATTCAGCGACCATAAGGTAAAGGTTGCTGATGAGAGGGTACACTTCCTGTACAGATCCATGGTCCTAGACTCCTTGTTAGGAGGATGGATGGATGAAGAAGACTCTGCTACTTCCTTCTGAGTGGCTGCCGCCACCACCATGGCATCTACAGGGACTCCTTTAGACAGAAACTCTTTGCCCTGGGGGGCAGAAAGAAACTTGTTGGGATGCCTGGGCATGGGCTCCACAGAATCAGGGTTTTCCCCACACTCTTCGACATATCAGATCAAGGAGCTCATCGAAGGGTGGAGACACCCAGGAAGTGGAGGGCTGAGCACCAAAAGCCTTAAGGAATACTGACTCCTCCTCAGAAGGGGCTTTGGATGGCCAGTCACCTCTTTGTTTCAGTATCTCCAGGATGTCGGAGAAGGAAACATCATCAGAGGATGACTTGGGGGAACCCTCCGATTCCTCGAGGTCAGTATCAGAGGTAAGGGACTCATCCTGGGAGTCTATGTGCTTCCTCTTGCACATTTTCTTTCTAGGGGGCTCCTCAGGCATGAACTCTGAGGGACCCTCAGAAATTTGGGGACCACTCGTTGGGGTATCCCTAGGCCCTGGTGCTCTGCTGTCCATGAATGGGTGGTGATCAGAAGCTCTCACCAGAGTGGTGGGGGACAGAGTGACCGACCCGCCTGATGTAGCTGACGATCTGGCCAGCGCAGTCCGCATAGCCTCCAAGGCAGGCCCCCCCAAATCCGAGGAGTGACCAGCCTCAGAGGCCATGACGGGGGTCAGAGTTCCCTGAGCCGAGGCACCAAGAGGGAGGCTCTGGACCGAAATAAGCCCCGAGATGTCCCCCTTGGGCCTGACCAAAGAATCCCGAGTCCCGAACCCCAAGGATGTAGCCGACGGGGTCGGAGTTGATGCCGGTACCGATGGAGCCAAAGGGGCCATCGGAGCTGGCCTAGGAACATCACACACCGCGGAACACTCCGGCTCTGAAGACAGAGATGCACTCGGAGGAGGAATGATCGAAGATGGAGTTGGGACAGGCTCCGGAGCCGACTGGGCTGGAGCCGAAAATAATTTTGTCAAAACCGGTAAGTGGAGGAGCCTCTGAACCACCCTATCAACATCCACATCTGAAAGGGTCCTGGAGGATTTGGAAGACAGGGAGGGAGATCGAGATCTCCTCTCAGGAGAAACTGGTCTGAGACTGGGCGATCGGCTCCTAAGAGGTTCCAATAAAATTGGAGCCGACGCTGGTTCCGTCAACACCGACACTTCCTGTGGTCCCGAGGACAGTGGAGCCGAGGAGGTCGATGCAGTTTTTAAGACTTTCTCTGGAGGCTCCAATGAAGCTGACGGAGCTGGAGATCTCTTTTTAGACTTGCCAGATTTTGATTTACTACTGGGAGATGAATCCATAGCCCCTTCAAAAGAGGGTTTCAAGAGTCCCTTTAAAATCAGCTTATTCTTTCTCTCTTGGAGAACTCTAGGACTGAACGCATGACAAAAACTGCAGGATTCCTGCAGGTGAATGGCTCCCAGGCAACAGACACAAATGGAATGCCCATCGGTGATAGACATTTTGTACCCACATTTAGAGCAATTTTTGAAACCTGAAGGTTTGTGCTCCTTAGGATCTTTGGACATCTTCATTACTACACCAAAACGCAAAAAACAAGTCTGAGAAGAACTCACAGGCGCTCACACCACAAAACGCGGGAACGAACACTAAACCGTGACCAAACACACGCACTAAAGAAACAAGTACAAACCTCTCAACAAAAACAGTTGATGACCACAAGGAAAGGGAATAACCCAAACCTCTAACTTAAACGGTTTAGACTGTACTCACACAGAAGGCAATATGAAAAGGACTAGGCCCTCTAACTGAAACGGGCCTAGCCCGAGGGAACAGTCAGTGGGATACCACACAAACAATCACACGATCACAACCTCAACAACACTTAGACAAATAACTATGAAAATAGCTTTGATTATGAGCCAAAACTTTTCTTTAAGACAAGAAAAAAAGGGTACTTAGCCACAGCCAAGCGAGACCACGTCCGAGCTACACGAGCGGCAAACGAGATCTGGGAATATGGAGCAGTGCACCATGGGATACCTTGCTTAGCCCAGCCAATGAAAGACTTCGAGCTAGAAAAATCGGCCGAGTCGGAGCCGAACCCACTGGTAAGAATGTAGGCGAGACAGGACTACATAACATCCACAAATTTTATGAGAAATAGACTGAAAACATGAGGCAAAAATCTGGACATTCGGCAACAGTTGAGAGGTAGGAACTGGGAACATGTTAATATGTTTTTTCTTGTATATTAATGTAAGTCTGTCTATTTCTTAAGAGATAATTTAATAAAGGTATTAAAAAAAGATACTGACAAAGCAAGAAGTTATCTAAATAAACTCTATGCAAATCTGGATAAAAGCACTGACCTTGCAGTCTTTACCAAATTCAACCAATATGAGAGGTTTAAAAGTAATCCATCCTGGTCGCCCACATATACAAATAAAAAATACAATAAAAAAATAAAGTTTCTTAAACTACATAAAAATACAAACAAAAACTCAAATCAAGGTTGACATTAAAATCTATTAAAAGAATTAAATAAAAAACACCATGAAAATTAGCATCAGAAGCTAAAGACAATTACAAATCCTTCCTTAGCAACATCAGGAAACTAAGGAAGAACACCCAGCACCCCACAGAATTTATTGAAAATGGCACTCCCTTCTTGGATCCAGTAGATATAGCCAACACACTAGCAAATACATACAGTGCAAATTTCACACCTGCAAATAAACAAAGTCCACTCATCCCACAGAATCTCACCCCCCCCATCATAACCACAGAACACTTGCTAAAGGTACTCTCCAAAAAAAATACATCATTCATGGGGTCTGATGATATATCTATCTGCCAAACAAACAGTACAAAACATGATGCAGTGTATCTGTTCATACAGCTATAAAACCTGCGCCTAGCCACTGTTTTCATTCCTAAAGTATGGTGCATACCTGTTGAGATGCCACTTCACAAAGGTGGATTTATCACTGACCTCATAAAAATTTAGTTTCATTAGTCTGACTAGTCTCAACTGCTAAGAGATGGAACACATCATAAGTGATGTAATTAATTATGATATCAAAAATCGTATAAGACTTGATCCTCAGCAGTTTGGATTTGTTCATAGTAGATCCTGTCTAATGAAGCTAGTCAACTTCTTTGGGATAGTGACACAAGTCTTGGACTGTGGGCATGATTTCATAGGTTCATAGGTTTATACTAGGATATCTGCCCTAAGGCATTTATAAGCCTAGCCCAAATTATTGTGGCTTACGCCACCCCTTATATGAAAAAATACTGTGCCCATTAGTTTGTTGTGCCTCTGTCCAGCAGTGACACAGAGATGATTCCCGGGGTAAACCTACGATCTCCCATCCACAGGTCTAGATTTCTCTTGAACAGAGTCAGCGAGGTGCTCTGCCTCACATGGACCGGGATTTTATTCCACAGCATAGGGAGTCTCTGAGTGATAAATCTATCCCTCCAGCACGTCCTATTTATATCCGTGCTAAGGTTTAAGTCGCTTGCTCTAGTGGTTTTGGTGGATTTGGATTTTTGAGGTGGAGCATGTCCATTAATTCCGGGTTGGACATGGCCTTGTATGTCAGGCACATGTCACCTCTGAGCAGACGGTATGCGACTGAATAGAGCTGGAGTTTCTTCAATCTGGCAGCATATGACAGATTTTGGAGTCCCTTTATCCTTTTGGTGAGGAACTTTTGGGGTCTCTCCAATTGCTGCAGATGTCGGGTGAGATACATCCCGAATGGGGCATTGTACTCGATCATTGGTCTGATAAGTGAAGAGTACAGGGGAACAATGACCTCACTAGATCTGGATGTGAATCCCTTCATGATCAGGTGGGCAATGTAGAAGGTCTTTCTAACCACTTTAGCAATGTGAGTGTCAAAGAAAGGCCACTGTCAACCTGGGTCCCCAGGTCCCTGATAACCTCTTCTGTGCTTAGTGGATTGCCACCTATATGGTAGCTTGGGGTTACCTTGTTTTTCCCGAAGGGTATGACTATACATTTTTGGCGTTTAACTTCAGGCCATGGCTCTGGCACCAGCTATCTGTTTCCGTGAGTCCCTTCTGAAGGATATCCGTGTCCGATGCACTTTCCACTATGGCCCAGTTTGCAGTCGCCTGCAAACTTTGTCAGCCAAAGTCCTCCCATGTTGGCCTGTACTTCTGAGAAGTAGATGCCAAACAATAGGGGCCAAGGACCGAGCCCTGTGGGACACCAATTGTGACCGGCTTGGAGTCTGACACAGCGCCAGCAACTCTAACCCTGTGGGTTCTGTCCTTAAGCCAGTTTGCAACCCATCTTGTGACATATGGGTTTACATTTAAGCTGGTAAGTTTTTCTACAATACCCGAGTGGGGTATTGTGTCAAAAGCCTTTGCAAGGTCAAGGTAGGCTGTATGGACTGCCTTTCCTCATCAATGGCCTTGGTGACTGTTTCAAGAAGTCGACCAAGTTCAAAAGGCATGATCTTCCCTTGACAAAGCCAAACTGGGTCGGGTCCAATGTCTGCAAGTCCCTATATCTTTGTTTATGAGCTCCATTATGATCCTCTCCATAGCTTTGCAGACTAGACTTGTTAAGCTTATGGGGCGTAATTACCAGGGTCCGTGAGGCCGCCTTTGTGGAGTGGGACCACAGTTGCCGTGACGCCACTCCTTGGGCACGTATCCTGTGGTAAGGCTGAGATTAAATAGCTGCCTTATGTGCCGGTTTAATTCCTCTTCTTGCTCGTGTAGCACACAGCCGGGCACTCCATCCGGTTCCATTGATGCTGTGTTTTTATCTTTAGAGAGCAGCTTTCACCTGCGCATTTGAGATGTCCGGGAGGCTACACTCGGCTGGGATAGTTATCTCTCCTTTAGGGGAAAGGGGTGAAGTTTGCACTGAACCTGTCTGCCAGTATGTTGGCAATGTCTGTGGGTTCAGTGATTTTGTATCATTTTGGACTAATTCTGAGCATATCTGGGAGTTTCCACCCAGGTTCCTAACATAGCTGAAAAAGGCCTTATGATTGTCCTTTGAATCCATGGCAATTTTTCTCTCAAAATTGGCCTTAGTTGATTTTATGAGTGCTCGTATTTTTTTACTAATAATGATCAGGGGTGACTTCCCTTTTATGGATTTTGTTCTATCATGTAATAGCTTTCTCCTCTTATTGTATCTCCTCTTATTTCTCCACAGCACACTTTGACCTGGCTAAGACTTTCTACACAATACCACATGCTGTCATTTAATACACAAGTTGAATAAGCTTCAAATTGATCCACATACAGTTAGGTGGATAGCGAATTGGTTGAGGAATAGAAATCATGTACTGAGGGTGGCAGGTGCATCCCCAACAAAACTGGAAAAGCTCTCCAAGACTGTGACACAACTTGCTGTGAGGGAAAGGTTAGTTTGCTTTTGATTTCTTGTATTTTGTATTGCTTTATTGCCTTCTTCTATGTTGTATACTGTGATTTGTTTTCTTTACACTGTGTTTTATTTGTAGTCTGCTTTGAATTGCATATTAAAACTTGGAAAAAGACCACAGCTGTGTCAAACAGAATTTTTGGCACCCTCCCACACTGTTGCTGTTGTGTTCTTAAACACAACTGTCTTTCTAGTTGCCTGCCCCGTATGTTAATCTGACCACATATCTTATTCCCTCTCAACATTCACTGACTGTTGTAAGCACAAAATTAACATTTTGTGAAATCACTCACCTTCAACTATTTAAATTTATTGGCCATCCCACTGTATTCCATAGAGCCAGAAAACAAAAGTGCCCACACACTTTCAATCTATCTTGCTCTTTTAAAATTAGTGACTCTCCACTTAAACAGCTGAAACTTTAGTTACTCCCTTTTTCATATCTAATTGCTTAGTGCACATGGCAGTGTTTATAATATTAACCCATTTTTTTCATTTTACCTTTAAACATCTATTGCAAGACCACCAGTTACTGGAGAGCCCACATTCTACTTCTCAGTAGTTATCTTGGGATTAGTGCTTCTGTTTTCTCCTAGTGAGAGAAGGAGCACAAGGACATTATTTCCTGGAGACTGCTGATCACCAGGAAGCCTAATAACTGCTTTATAGGTGACAGCTAGGAATCTGTGCTTATATTCTGCTCTTGGTGAGAGAAGGAGAAGAGTGCATTGCTTCCTGACTGCTTCTGGTTGGACAGTGAGTGTCTGCGCTTAATGTTCCTGACTGGTCTGGTTGCTATTCAAGGCATCAAACAGGAAAAGGCTACAACTAGCCTACAGACCTTTGCATCATCTGGTTCAATGCTGTGGATCACCAAACAGGCTGTGACCTGCTTCTCATCTTGAGATTGGTGCAAACATTTTGCTTCTGATGAGAGAAAAAGCACTAGTCATAGCCAAGCAGTAGCCATTCATGTGACCCCTCTCTTTTTGTCATTCTTGACAAGCTAAGCTAATTAATTCTTTGTTTTCAGTAAGTACTGCTTGATTTTTTTCTAACTTCAGAATATCTACCTAAATACTTCATGCTTAAATTTTCAGTGTCTACATATTAGTTTCCCCTCTAGTGTTTGGCCATGCCCTATACGGACTCAGACACCTTGAGTGACATTTTTCTGTAAAAGCACAACTGAAACTTCTCCAATACCTAGTTGCACACAGGACAACTAGTTTGCAGTGACAAGCACTGTCCTCACAGCTGTAAATCAAATACTCTCAACATTGCTTTATATCCTCACTCCAGCTATCTGATCAGTAAAAAGGGGTCTGTTGCCATGGCTATGAACTTTCCCACTATCTCCATTACCAGCTTGGTGGATATGGGCATCCCGAGGCAATGTAGAAACTGGCTCATGTTTACTGGCAACCAGTTAATTCTCAAACAAACTGATATGGTATGTGAGAGATTTATTTACACAATGTCACTAGAGACAAAACTCTCACATAAAAGTACTACTAATGTCAATAAGGCTGTCAGTAGTACAAATGCTGTGCACAATTCAAAGCAGACATATAGGCCCACATATGTTGAGGCACTTAAATGTAGCCTTCCTAAACCATAAAGACCTCCTAGATGATGTACATGTAACAAATACCCTCAGCAGCCCCAAATGCACTCTTTCAAAACAACACCCACATCAACACATAGAGCCAGATTTCATGGAGTCTTTATCTCTAAGCCCATAAGACAAGCCACCACACAATCCAACATTCTGGTCATTGGAGACTTCATTCTGGGGCATACTGATGTCTCTCTCACCAGGCTGAGTGAGGAGAAAGTCACGGTCAGTTGTTTATCAGGGGCTAGAATCTGCCACATTATGCACGCACTCAGGTCATTGGGCCACAAGTACCGGTATGACTCAGTCATAGCCCATGTGGGAATAAATGACCTGGAACATACCTCCCTAGACTATATGAAGAGAGGCATCATAGAGTTCTCAGAATGTGTCTCAAGCTGGTATGAGCCTAGCATTGAGAAGCATTTTACCTTCTCCAAGGATGTCACAATATGAACTAAAGATGATTGACTTTAATAATTGGCTTAGTTTCTGGTGTCATTCTAAGGGGGTGCAATATTTGTCAGCTTGGAAGGAGATGGTCAACAGCACACACTGCTTTGTCAAGGATGGTCTGCACTTCTCCCTTCTAGGCTTTCGAATATTGGCTAAAACACTGTCTTCCCCCATAGTTCCTTTTTTTAGGCAATGCCAAAATGAAATTACTTTTGACATAAATCAAAACCAAGAAAATCTAAAGGTATTACTGCTCAATGCTAGCAGTCTAAACAAAAAACTTCATTCCTTGAAGCTTTCTTCACCCTAGAGAATGCTGATTTCTGTGCGGTCAGTGAGACATGGTTTAAAGACACAGAACACTCCAACAGCAGGATAAATGCCCTCCACACATTTAAACCGGCTACTACACCGACAAGGACTAAAGGTGGAGGTGTCTCTATTTACATAAAAAATAAATACATCTCAAGGCTGGTCAAAAAGGGCAATGCACAAGCTGCTTCACATTCAAATCAGCATAGGCAAAATCCAATATAATTTCCTTGCGAGCTACAGGTTCCCCTCTATGACCCAGGAAACTCATATCATGTATTTAAACTTATTAGAAACACTAACCATCGAACCCAATACCATATTCATGGGTGACTTTAATTACCCCACTATTAACTGGGAATCCTATATGACACCAAACGTACAGGCACACAGATTCCTGGATTTTGTAAACAAACTCCCTGAACCAGATAGTCAATACACCAACCAGGGGTGCAGCCATACTGGATCTGGTCCTCACTAATATGGGGGTGTGCTGCACACCCCCTACTGTAATGCCTTCCCTGGTAAGGACAGAACACAAAATGGTCTCCTTTAAAGTAAAAATAAAACCTGGACCCCCCCCCCCCCCAGCTAAACCTAGAATATTCAGGAACTACTCTAAGGCTAACCTTCTGCTATTAAATGATAACCTGGCAAAATTTGAGGCCACCATAAACCATGAGAACACTGCTGCCTATGCAGAACTGTTCACAGAAACCCTGTACAAGCATGTTAATAGCTGCATAGAGGCAGCTGTACCCACCAGGAAGACGAAAAGAACTAACTCAAAAAAAAAAAAAAAAAAAACACTCTGGTGGAATCACAAAATCAATAGGCTGAATAACAGAAGGAAGAAAGTCATTGTAAAAGTTAAAAGGTGCAGCACCCAGCAGGATAAAAGCACTTTCATCAACCTAAACTAATATCTCAGAGGATAAATAAAGTTTACCAAAGCCAAATCTGAGGTGAATTTGGCCTCCCAGGCCAAGGACAACAACAAGGATTTCTTTAGCTATGTCGGCAACCTCAAAGGCAATACACAATTGTGCACAGAGCTCATTGTAAATGGAGCCACCTATACTAGGCCAGAAGATATAGCAAACCTAATGGCCAATAAATTCATCTCAACTTTATCCCTTTCTCCTCCCCAACCTTCACTCAGGAAATTACACCAAATATAACTCCCCCTGCTATCACTAGAAAACAGGTCCTTAATGCTCTCTCTAAGGTCAAGAACAGTGAATCAATGCGCCCAGACAATATCCCAGGATGCCTTCTAAATAGCATTAAACATGACCTATCAGGGCCTCTGGAATTGCTATTTAACTATAGCCTCCAAACAGGCTTCGTGCTGCATGAATGGAGATCAGCAACAGTCATCCCTCTGCACAAAGGTGGGCCAACTACAGACCCTGGAAACTATAGATCCATAAGTCTCATTAGTCTTATATGTAAAGCCATGGAAAGAATTATCATGGAAATGATCAATAATGATATAGTAAACCTCAAGATACTGGACCAAACCCAGTTTGGTTTTGTCAAGGGCAGATCATGCCTACTCAACCTGGTGGACTTCTTTGAGAAGGTCACCAAAGCAATGGATGAAGACAAAAAGGTTCACACTGCCTACCTTGACCTGGCCAAAGCATTTGACACAATACCCCACTCAGACATTGTAGACAAACCCAAGAGGCTAGGTACAAACTCGTACATCACCCAATGGATAGCCAACTAACTCACAGACAGGACCCAAGAAGTTAGAATTGGGGAGTCCACCTTTACAAGGAGGCCATAAACAAGTGGAGTTCCTCAGGGATCAGTACTTGGAATGCTCCTTTTTGGCATTTACTTCTCTGAAGCCAAGACCAGTGTCAGTGGTCTTTGGCTGACTAAATTTGCAGATGATTGCAAATTAGAAGCTGTCACTGAATCCCCACAATGACACAAATGTTCTCCAGGAGGGGATGGCACAGACAAACAACTGGTGTCAAAGCTATGGATTAAAATTAAATGCCAAGAAATGCATAACAGCATCCTCCAGGAAGTCATCCACCCCTGGTAACTATCATATTGACAACACACCCCAGTAGTCAGGAACCTAGGGACACACACAGATAGTAATCTAGCCTTTGACTATTATGCATCTACAGTAGTGAGGAAATCCTTTTATGTTGCTCAACCTATAAACAAAGGTAAGGCATCAAAGTCTAAGGAAGTCATTGTTCCACTATATTTGGCATTCATCAGAACTATCATTCAGTACAATGTCCCCTTTGGTATGTACCTAACCAGGCATATTCAACAATTTGAATGTCCACAGAGGTTCCTCACTAAAAGAATACAGGGCTTAAGTAAAATGTTCTATGCAGACAGCCTCAAGGCCCTATCCCTGTATTCTGTCTCCTACAGGCTGTTGAGGGATGATCTATACATGGCACACAGGGCACTGTCAGACCGCACTCTGCTTGATCTCCTGCATATCTACAAAAGAAACAGCACCAGAATTACCTGTTCTAAAGGCTTAAACCCTGCCTGTGATATAAATAATACCGGCTGGAGAGACAGGTATGTATCCCAGAGACTACCCTGTCTATGGAACAGACTCCCCATCTATGTGAAGCAGAGTTTCTCCCTAACCCAATTCAAATGCAAATTGGACAACTGGATGGGCAACAGGAAATTCATCCCTGGTTTGGACAAAGGCTACATGTAAACAGTTAATCTCCCTGGCCCCTGCTTGTAAATGTTTCATCTCCCAAGCCCCTGCGTACACATATCAAGGGTACCAGAACTTGTCAGAGATTTGAGATGCATGGCTAAGCTTAAAAAGGCCCTTGTGGTTGTTAGCCTCCTAGTAAAGACCTATTAACCTATAAGCAGGTGTAGGCAGAGTCATGTATCAGGTCATAGATCTGAAGGAGCATAATATATCAGTTAAAAAATCAGTAATATTGAGAGACAATATTCAGCTATCAAATAGGAATGTCTGTCCTAAAAATAACCAATACCATACTGAAACACTGCTGGATAAACAAAGTGTATTACTGCCAGACCAAACCATATAGTAGATCTACAGAGAAAAAGAGTGCAACCCAAAGTGCCACAATGGATTTTGACCCTTCACTCTTTAATTTCATGATCCACCACTGTGGTCATTTACATAGCGGGGGTGGTGGCATGTAAAATAGTGAGCCAGAGTCACACTGTTGCTTTGCATGAGAAGGTGCGTGTTCTAGAGAGGATGAAATAAGTAAGAAAACAAACCCCATGCCAATTAACTGGAATCAGTTGCCTTTGTGAACTACATCAGGACTACTGCTCTGCTAAGATGAAATTCCTGTGTCCTAGACTGAAAAAGAAGTGTCCAGAGACTGACAAGGGAAATCCAACAGCATCTCTAAAAAGAAGAGGCATTGGATATATCTTATCTTGCACACTGAGAGACTTGTGGAAGATGGAGAAAACATATGCTTGTTTTGGAATGGAAACATCTCTAAGTACTGTCGCATTACTGGATTACCCGAAGAAGGATCATGGAAAAATTTTACTGAAATACATTTTTTTCCTGTTACTCCCCACACTTAGCCACAGAATGATTTTTTGTTGCTATGTGTAACTAATTCTGCTTAAACTACATACACACATATACAACATATAATATAATAACAACATATAAATATATATATATAAAACCAGATTGTTTAATGAAATTTTGGAAAGTCAGAGGACGCCTGAGGAGTGGAGAATAAGAAGTTATGTACTCAACATAACGTTCCATCTGAGTAGGTAAACTTCATTTGTCAGCAACCTATGGGTTATCGGATCCATATCGGATCCGAGCCGGCAGTTTCCAACAGCTGAGATCCGAGCCCCAAGCTCCTCCCCCCTACCCATAATCCCCTGCCATCCCTTACTGACCTCAGATTGAGTTTGCCTAAAAGCAACACCTGCAATATCATAGAAGAGGAGACCTCTATATAACCTGGATACAATCCATCATGACACAGGAATACCATGAACATCCAAGTAGGTCAGGGGGACGGAGGGAGGGACGGTTGCTGACAAATGAAGTTTACCTACTCAGATGGAACGTTATGGTGAGTACATAACTTCTTAATCTGAAGTAGTTAACTTCATTTGTGCATCAACCTATGGGACAGAGTCCCCAGCTACCTGAATCTTGGGAGACCCTCATGGAAGGATGTTCCGGAGCACTGCAGAGCCAAAGGATGCTCTCCCTCTGGAGACAATATCCAGCTTATAGTGGTTTATAAAGGTATGAGATGAAGCCCACGTGGCTGCTGAGCAAATGTCATTGAAAGATACTCTAGAACGAAAAGCAGCGGAGTTCGAAATAGATCGGGTATAATGGGCATGGACTCCCTGAGGTGCAGGCCAGCCAGAACTCTCATAAGCCAAAAGAATACACTGGGAAATCCACCTGGACAATGTGACTTTCGAAACACATTTTCCCAGACTAGGTTTAGCAAAGGATACAAACAGCTGGTCTGATTCCCTGTGACCAGCTGTCCTGTGTAAATAGAATCGTAGTTGTCTGTGTACATCTAAGGAATGCAATTTGTACTCACCCTTATTCTGATAATTGTTAAAGAAGACTGGTAAGTTAATAGACTGGTTGATGTTAGATTTGATGCAATTTTGGGCAGAAAGGAGGGATTGGTCCTAAGGGATACTCTATCTTTGTGGAAAGTCAAGTACGGTGGCTTGACGCAAAGGGCTTGAAGTTCCGAAACCCTTCTTGCCGAAGTAATGGCAACAAGAAAAGCTGTTTTCCAGGATAAGAATTTGAGATCCACCGAAGCTGCAGGCTCAAAGGGAGAAGTTGTTAAAGCCTGGAGTACCAGCACTAAATCCCAAGGAGAGACTACATCCTTCACCGGGGGGTCTTAGTAAGAAGGTGCCTTTTAAGAAGGCCTTGCATAATCTGGACGAGGTCAAAGGACCCAGCTCACATCCAGCATGGTAAAGAGAGATAGCTGCCAATTGTACTTTGACTGTGGAGGAGCTAGCACCTTGGTCAAATAACCCCGATAGAAAGTCTAATATTGCTGGCAACAGAGCTGTGAAGGGGTCTAAGTTCTTGTGCTCCGCCCAGATACAAAAACGTTTCCATTTGCTATTATAAACCCTTCTAGTAGATGGTTTGTGAGCAGCTACTAGGATGGCTTTGACCGGGGAAAAGATACCGGTGTCCTAGCTAACAGTGGAACTGGATCAACCAAGCCGTGAGCTTGAGGTTGTTCAAGTTCGGGGCCGGCAGGCCCAATGGGTGAGAAATCAGATCCGGAATGGGATCTAGAATCCAGGGAGGATTCACCAGATGAGACCATAGATATGGGAACCACACCTGACAAGGACAGAATGGGGCTATGAGGATTATTCTGCTCCCCATCCATCTGGCTTTCTGCAGAAACTTCATCATCAGGGGAAGTGGAGGGTAAGCATAAAGTAGACCGCGTGGCCAAACCTGCACCAGAGCGTCTCTTGGAGATTCCCCGGGTGGGGGAATTAGAGCGAAGTAGTCGTTGCACTTCGTGTTTGAGGGAGAAGTGAAAAGATCGCAACGAGGTTGACCCCAAATCTGCTTCGCTACTTTGAGATTCAGAGGTCATTCATACGGCGAGATGATGGTGTGACTCAATCTGTCCGCTAGGATGTTGGACCATCCCGGAATGTGCGTCGCTATGAGAAAACGGTTGGTGGAAATCGCCCATTCCCACAATCTCATGGCCTCTCGACAAAGTGGATAGGACTTGGTTCCCTCTTGTTTGTTGATATACCAGACAACCGACATGTTGTCCGTCTGGATGGCAATTGTCCCGACGGGAAGAAGGCTCTGTAGTGCTTGCAACGCTAACAGCACGGCCCTCATCTCTAGGACAGTGATATGCAGTGAGGTCTCTACATGGTTCCACGTGCCTTGGATGGTCCTACCCAAACAATGCCCCCCCCACTCGAGGCGAGAGGCATCCGTGGTCACCGTGGTTAAGGGAGGGGACATAAAAAAGGGGCGCCCCTTCTGGAGGTCCGGAGATTGGAGCCACCACAAGAGGGCTCTCCTGCAAACCCTGCTGAGAGGAACAGGATGGCTCAGGGGGTAATGAAGGAAGGACCATTGGACTTGGAGGGTCCATTGCAGGATTCTCATATTTAGGCGCGCCATGGGCAAAAGGTTGATGGTTGCCACCATCGAGCCTAAGCCCCTCAGGACCAATTCCGCTGGAGGGGCTGGGCAATGAAGAATGTCCTGCACATGAAGTTTTAAGGATTGCAGCCGGTCTGGAGTCAAGAAGGCTATAAGCTGATTTGTGTTCAACCTGGCTCCGATGAAATCTATGACCTGAGTCGGAAGAAGGGAAGATTTTCCCACATTGATCGTGATCCCCAGCCGGGGAGCTAGGTGAAGAAAATAATTCCTGGCCGTGCAGAGTAGATGCCTTGTGGGGGCGGTCAGGAGCCAGTCGTCCAAGTATGGAAAGACCTAAATTCCCTGGAGTCTCAGGTGGGCCGCTACCATAGTTAACACCTTGGTGAACACCCTGGGGGCTGTGGTGAGACCAAAGGGAAGGACCCTGAATTGGTAATGGCTGGCTCCTATCCTGAAGCAGAGAAACCTCCTGGACAGTCTGTCCATCAAGATGTGGTAGTAAGCGTCCTTGAGGTCTATGGAGCACATCCAGTCATTCTCCTGCAAGAGGAGGAGAATGGATTGAAGGGTGACCATCCGGAACTTTTCTTTGGTTACCGCCAGGTTCAAGAGAGAAAGGTCGAGGATTGGTCTTAAGTCCCCCGTCTTTTTGGCACCAAGAAGAACCTGGAGTAAAAGCCTGATCCGTACTGGTCTGGGGGGACGTGCTGGATGGCTCCCTTTTCTAGCAGCTGCTGAATTTCCGCGGCTACGGCCTCCCTCTGATCAGGTAGGACATCGGGGAGGGATCTGGATCTGAGAGGGGGATGGAGAAACGGAATCTTGTAGCCTCTGGATATAATCCGAAGCACCCAGCGGTCTGTTGTGATGGACTCCCAAGCTGCTAGGTGCTTCGAAAAACGCCCCCCGACTGCCTCCAGAGTGGAGCAGTCGGGTAACCCCTCAGGGTTGCTGCGTGGGCTGATCAGAGAAAGGTTCTCCTGGACCAAAGTTTTTCGGGTCCCCTCTGCCTCTAGGGCGGCATCCACCCTGTCCTCCTCTGCCCCTGAAGGACGGGGGGTCCTGAGCGAAACAGGACTGCTAAGACTTCCGGGAACCACATCTTCTTCTGTCCCTTTTGGTTCTTGGAGAAGGACCTATGGGGAGCAGAGAAGCGGACTCCGATGGCAGACAGCGTCTTCCTGTCTTTCTCGCTCTGGACCAAGGTGTCGTGTACAGTCTTGCCAAACAGGGCAGAACCATCAAACGGGGCGTTAGCGAATGACGCCTTAAAGAGTTCTGCGAAATCACAGTGGCAGAGCCACGCCTGTCGCCTTAGGATGACGCCCGCTCCGCTAGCTCTAGCGGCTCCCTCCGTAGCATGGGATAGTAGCCGCATAGAGGTATTGGAAATAGACCTGAGAGTGGCCATTCGGGTAGAGTAAACTTGTTTGTCCTCTGCCGACATGGACTCTGGGGGCGACCCAGCGTACTCTTTGATAAGGTCCCGCTGGAGTCATATTACGTGTGCCATATAGTTCAGTGACCTTACCGAGAAGGTGGCTGAAGCAAACACCCGCTTCCCCAAGCGGTCCATTGCCTGAGACTCCTTGTCAGAAGGATGGACCGAGGGACTCCCCTGGGCTAGTTCCCTTTTAGTGGCAGCCGCCACCAACATGGCATCTATGGGGGACCCCTTACTCCAATGTGACCTGTCCGAGTGGGGGCTAAGAATTCTGTCCAGCCTCTTGGGAATGGGCTCCACAGTGTCCGGCTCCTTTCATGCCCTGGTAGTGATCAGGTCTACCAGGGGGTCGGCTGGAGGGGACACCCAAGAGGTAGATGGGCCTGCTTCAAATGCCTCCAGAAACACGGACTCGTCTGAGGTAGGCTTTGGGGCAGACCACCCCCCTCTAATCCTGAGCATCTCCATGATGTCTCCAAATGAGATGTCTTCGGGGGGGTGATCTTGGGGAGCCTTCCCCTTCCTTCAAGTCCGTGTCCTCTGTCAAGGACTCAGGGGAGTCAAGTGCCTCCTTTTGCACTTGCGTTTGTGAGGGACTTCCTCGGGGGGGGGGGCTGTCTGAGGAGGCCTAACCAACCACATCCTGTTCCAACAAAGGAATGATCTGGGACATAAGAGCAAGCTGTCTCTGGGGCCGGGTGATGGAAGTCGGGCCCGTCTGAGAGGGAGTGCAGGGTGGGGCCGTATCTAGTGCCGGTGGCCTGGAGTCCCTCGACAGAACCCTCTCCACCATGTCAAAGGCCGAAGGAGAGCTGCTCTCCCTGGGATCTGACCCTCCCTCGGATCCGACACGCGGATTGGAGCCAGCACCGAGGTGATCGGATCCGAGGGCCCAGTATGCTCCAACCTGGATGGAGCCGAAGGCTACTAACCGTCTCGGATCCAAAGCTCAGCTCTTGGCTCCAAGAGCTCGGATCCGCAGAAAAGGGACCCGACAGACTTGAGGGTGCCATTGGCGCAGAAGCACTCGACTCTATCGGCACCGACAGTCCCCCGGCACCAACGCTAGTCGGCTCCGAAGACCTCAAACCCGGGAAGTGGGTCGGGGAAGGAGCAATTGGGACAAAACTTGGGGTCAAGCCCCCCCCGGAGGGGGGGGAGGCAGGAGCACTCCCATCTGCAGTTGGGCCTGGAGGAACCCTCGCATCATCCGGTCCAAGTCTGCATCAGTTAAACTTCTAGTGGACCTAGAGGAGGCCACCGAGGCGGGACGGGAGTGCCACCTCGATGACCTCGAAGGAGACCGGGCCTCCTCCTCCTCCGGCCCCGACGAGAAGCAGGGTGAATGGAGCCAAGAAGGAGAAGGCTCGGAGGTCTTGGGGGGAGAAGCACACTTGGCTGGCGGGGCCGATGCAGAGGCTTCGGCCCCCCGCTTGTGATGCTTCTCCTTGCGCTTCTCACGTCTAGCTTCCCTATCCTCTTGGCCCAAGGAGGGAGGTTGAGTCCTGGCCAAGGGAAGGGAAGTAGCCGAAGGTGCTGCTGCAGCTGCGGCAGGAGCCACGGGGGGACCGGAGGACGGAGCCGAATCCGGGGGCAGAAGTCCCGCCAGAATCAGCTTCGACCTCTGGTCCTTGAGAGCCCTGGGGTTGAACGCTGCACAAATAGCGCAGCCAGATGACAGGTGTTCAACCCCAAGGCATAAAACGCACCGAGTGTGTCCATCCGCTGGGGAGAGCTTATGGCCAACACTTGGTATATTTAGAAAAATATGTTTTGGGGGCCTCTGCCATAGTAAACTAAAAACACACTCACTAGGCCCCAAAAACCACACACACCCTAACGCTCATGAAACAGGGGGGGGGGAGGTAATACAAAAAGGGTACACTAACAAAAAGTTTAACAAACTATTCTAAAAACAAACACACACTCAATTTTTAGCTATCCAAAAAAAAAAAAGAGTATTTTCAAACAGAATATGCTCAAAAGGCCCTGGAAGCTCGAGATCAAGCTGCTGGTGTAACCGCGGCAAACTAGATCTGAGGTCAGTAAGGGATGGCAGGGGATTATGGGTAGGGGGAGGAGCTTGGGGCTCGGATCTCAGCTGTTGGAAACTGCCGGCTCGAATCCGATATGGATCCGATAACCCATAGGTTGATGCACAAATGAAGTTAACTACTTCAGATAAAGTGTTTTAGTACCTATCTTTAAGAATAAGGGTGATGTGCAGAGCTGCAGTAACTACAGAGGGATAAAACTGATCAGTCACAGCTTGAAGTTATGGGAAAGAGTAGTGGAAGCTAGGTTAAGAAGGGAGGTGATGATTAGTGATGAGCAGTATAGTTTCATGCCAGGAAAGAGCACTACAGATGCAATATTTGCTCTGAGAGTGTTGTGGGAGAAATACAGAGAAGGTCAGAAGGAGTTGCATTGTGTCTTTGTGGACTTAGAGAAAGCATATGACAGGGTGCCTTGAGAGGAGTAGTGGTATTGTATGAGGAAGTCAGGAGTAGCAGAGATGTATGTAAGAGTGGTACAGGATATGTACGAGGGTAGTGTGACATTGGTGAGGACTGCAGTGGGAGTGACAGATATG